>NC_088333.1:28945000-29245000 GCF_036884655.1 Musa acuminata AAA Group | reverse complement strand
TTACTGCATGGGAATTAGTTCTGGAAAAGGAATTAAGTTTAGGGTGCAAGAAGCATGAACTAAATTCTTGGGGTTAAACTGAACCACCAAACATTTCAAAAATGGACACATGGTGGTGGAGAACATATATCTTTATTTCAAAAGAATTTATTCTAAGTAAAGAAATCAATAAAAAATCATTAATTAGTTGATCTACAAAATTCTAAGAATTATGTGAAAAATATATTCTTTTTGGGTGCTGGTCTTGGGACTCTATTTTTATATTAAATACACTCTTGTACTAAGTGTCTTATTTTTTTGATATTCTAATAAAGTATCTTAAGGTTTAAATATTTTAAAAGTCATATTTTATGTTTCTAAAAATATATGTTTTCTAGGAGATTATTCTCGAGAATTATTACCTAATTGTATATTAAGACTCTTAAACCACTATAGATAATAATATTTATAAATAAATAAACACTTTATATTGAAATGAAAAAGAAAAACATCTTCTCTCTTCTAGTCTTTTTCTCTCATCTCTTTTTCTCATCTCTAATATCTAACCTCATTCCTCTTGTTCTTTCGCTCTCTTTCCATTTCTCTACGTTCTTCCATGTCACACTAAGTGTTAAACAGGGCAAAAATATTTCAGTTTTTACCGACTTCCTCGTCGAGAACCATTCCCGTGGAAAACATTGTAGACTAACCAGCGCAAATAATTAAGTTCCTTATTCCAAAATTTCTTAGTAACCATTTTTAAATAGTACTACTAACTTAAGATCAAACTAAATAAAAGAAGAAGAAATCAAAATAAAAAAATAAAATTTATTGAAATTTTTAAAATAAAAAATATTTACAGATTTAGATACTCTTAAATTTGACTTGAATACTTGAGGCTTGAATTGATCTATATAGATACCACATATTTATAAATATAGAATACAAGAGTCGTTAATCTCTACAACTCTATAAAATTTGTAAGAAATTCTGGGAGCGACATTACATGCGCAGAACATAAAACAAAAACTCTAAATTTCTTAAAATGGTATTCATCATTGTGTGAAGATTGATACGCAAAATTTGCAAAACTAAAACCCACACATGAGATAGTTGTGTTATCTAGAGAGAATATATATCCCCGAATCCTTATAGATCTATAAGAGAGGATGAATGAGATCAAACATTCTCCTCTCTAGTGGTGATCCACATAGGGCTACGACAACGCTCCTTGAATCGATGTCAAAATCTATACACCTGCTATCTGAGGAGGAGAAGGGTTGAGGCGAATAGGAGGTAGCAACCAAGAAGCCTCTAGCCTATGGGTGTTTGGTTCTCTCATATTTATAGAGGTCCCCTATCAACTTAACCCTAATGGATCCTGTCCTATTGGGTATTGGATCTTCATCCCACTTACTCATTTCTCAAACTATTCTAACACTTAGAAGAAGGAGAGGAGTTCACGCAAGATTACGGTAGCGTTTCTCCCTTTTTCACTCTCAATTCTTGTGTAGTTTAACTAGGGATGAGAGGGATATTTATAGGTCTCAAGTTGATTCAAACTTAGAGCCTAAAAAGTCTCATCCCCGATTATTGGGGTCCCAGCGGTACCACCACCTATGCTGGGTGGTACCACTGTCTGACACCCCAGTACCATCGCTCAGATTGGCGGTACCACCGCTTGACACAGTCTTGGAGATTGTGCCACGATGGTGCCACCTATTGGGTCACTATTTGGGCCTTTCATTAGGCCTAACACAGTCCATACATGGGCCCAACTGGCCCCTAATTGGGTTGGCCCAATTCTAATCCCAATTATGTGCTAACTATGAATTCTAAGGCATACACTAAGCTAAATAAGTTCGATAAGTCAAGGTTTCTTTCGGTAAGCTTTCGGTAAACTTTCGACGATCCCTAGGCGATGTTCCAACGGACTCCCGGCAAGCTCCTAGACTTCACGACGATCTTCTTGGCGAGTTCCGACGAGCTTTTTTGGCAAGCTCCTGGACTTCTCGGTTAGTTCCGATAGAACTTCCAATGAACGTGCGGACTTCCGATGAACTCTCAAAATCCTAACGAAATCGCGTTCTTGACTCGGGGACTTCATTTTGCTTTATGCCTTGCTATCATAGTTAATCCTGCACACATAAAACCCACTTCGATCTAGATAATTATTAGAAAGCTAATCAAAGTTGTTCGGCATATCATTGGTTTATCGACGCTTCGTTCGATTCTTCGACGCATAGTCCTCTCTTGCGGCCTATTGCCCAATCTGCCAGTTGACCTCCACAACTCCGATTTCCTTGGCGTAATTTTTGCTCTTCTTAGCCCGATGCCCGAATCCATGGACTGAAGCCTTCCGTCGATATGTCGACCGATCCTTTGGCACGACATCTAATATTTTAACATGTTTTTCTTCGGCTCAACATGATTCATCCTACTTTAATTATCTCTCCCTGATCAAAGCTTCCTACATCACTCAAAACACATATCAAATCATAAATACTATCACTTGATTTCATCATCAAAATATGAGATTCAATAAGAACCTTTGCAGATTCTAAGCTTGGGGTTGATCTCTTTAGGGGATCGGCCTCCTTGGAATTCTATATGGGTTCCTTCCTCCAAATTGCTGCTCAAAGGCTGTAGAAAATATTCATCTTTTGCTTTCTAAAAGAGGATGAATACATGGCTATTTATAGGGCTTCTAAACCCTAACTCATAATAGGACTCCTATTCAAGACTTATATTCCTAAATAACTCATAATACTTCTCTGAGAAATAACCTCATAATCCTAGCCGACTTCTTCACCTCTTTAATAGGGGTCGGCTAGGTAGGTTAACATGAATGCCCCTTTCAATTAGGACTCTCCTAGCTAGAGTCCTAACATGGTACCGCTAGAGCCTAGTCTCCAAGGCTTTGTTAGACAATAGTACTGCTAGACCGAGCGGAGGTACCACCTAGTGTCTAAGCGTACTAGCGATGGTATTGCCAGATTGGGTGATGGTACCACCCAGTGTTAGTGTTGCATGCGGTAGTACCATCTAATGTCAGTGCTATAGGTGGTAGTACCACCCAGCACAAGTGGTGGTACCACTAAGACCCGAGAGATCTTAGATGAGACCTTTTTTGGCTCTATTTTTTAAGCCATTTTGGGTCTATAAATATCCCAGATATTTCTTCTTGGCAAAGCACAAAATTGAGTTGAAAAGGGGGCAAAGAATCCTTGTGAAAAAGTTGTAAATCTCTTTTAGTATAGAGTCATCTCTTTCTAGTATTTAGAAGTTCTTCTAAAGGGAGAAGTGAGGTCTAAGTTGTGCTTTAGTCCCTACCAGATTCCTTTTCACATTTCATAATAAATTTTAATATGAACAAGTTTGAGGTGACTCTCCTAAAGCTCCTCAATATGTTGAGAGAGGTAGAGCGCACTATCAAGAAAGAGAAGCTAGTTCTCTACATTAGTGAGACCAGAAAAAAAAGGAAAGCAGAAAAGTCCCCTAAGAAGGGCAAGTGCAAGGGCAGACTAGGTAAAGCAAAGGTTGCTAAGAAAGACCCGGCAAGGGAGAAAGGCCAATGCTTCCACTACAGAAAAGATAGGCATTGGAAGAAGAACTGCAAAGAGTACCTTACAAAGAGGGCGAAATAGAAGCTTGAAGAAGCTTCAAGTATATTCATGATCATTCTCCATTTGTCAGACTCTTATGATAACACATGGGTATTGGATACCGATAGTGCTTATCATATTTGTAATTCATTATAGGATCTGGCAAGACCTAAGAGATTGGCGAAAGACGTGATGGACCTCAAGATGGGCAATGGAGCAAAAGTTACTATAGTAGCTATTGGTGAGGTCACCTTACACTGCTTGGTGGAGCTATTATTGTATTAGATGTATACTATTTTGTTCCTTCTAGTATTAAAAATATTATTTCCATTTCATGTTTGACAATTAGTGGATATAAATTAGTTTTTGAGAATAATGATTGTTCAATAATATTAAATGATGAGATCATCATAAGAGGAACATTGCATAATGGTTTGTTTATACTAGACACTGCTTAACATATCATGAATGTAAGTGTGTCCAAGAGAAAACGAGATGAGGTGAACAGTGCATACCCGTGACATTATAAGCTAGGTCATATCCATGAGGGAAGGATTCAAAAGTTGCTAAAGGATGGATATCTAGATCCATTCGACTATGAGTCATATGCAACTTGCAAGCCTTGCTTTCATGGAAAACTGGCCAAATATCCATTTAGTGTGGAATAGGAGCGAGAGTCACTAAGCTGTTGGAACTCATAGATAGTGATGTATGTGGACCCATGTCAACTCATGCCATAAGTGGTTACTCATACTTTATTATTTTTACTAATGATTTCTCAAGGTAAGGACATGTGTACTTGATGAAATACAAGTTTAAGGCCTTTAAGAAATTCAGAGAGTATAAGAATGAAATGGAGAACCAAATTGAAAAGATTATCAAGACTCTTTGATCAGATCGAGGAGGTGAGTACTTAAGTATATAGTTCACCCAGTTCCTTAATGACCACGAGATTTTATCCTAATGGATACCTCCTTATATACCTCAGCTCAATGTTGTATAAGAAAGGATGAATCGTACACTGTTAGACATAGTGTGGTCCATGATGAGCTTCGTCGACCTACCCATCTCATTCTGGGAATATGCCCTAAAGACCGTAGCTTACCTTCTGAATATAGTTCCAACTAAGTCAGTAATATTTATACCATATGAGATATGAAAAGAGAAGAAGCCCAATCTTAAGGTTGTTAAGATTTGGGGCTGCCCTCCCCACGTTAAAAGACACAACCCCGATAAGTTAGAATCGAGGACGGAGCAGTGCAAGTTCGTGGGATACTCCTAGGAAACTTGTGGGTATTATTTCTATCATCCCGAGGACCAAAAGGTCTTTGTAGCCAAGAGAGTGGTGTTCCTTGAGAAGGAACACATTCATGGCAGAGATAGTGGGATTGTGATAGAGTTGAGCAAGGTTGGAGAACCTAGCTCAAGCACCACTCCATAGCCCGAGTCTATTCAGGTACCTAACACACAAGTTCCAACTTTACGTAGGTTCGGTAGAGTATCCCATCCTCTTGAGAGATATATGGGACATATTAGAGGAGAGGATGTTAAGGATATTGATCCTCAGACCTACGAGGAAGCTATTACGAGTATAGACTCTAGGAAGTGGCAAGAAGCCATGAATTCTGAGATGGATTCTATGTACTCCAACAAGGTTTGGAATATAGTTAATGTACCCGTGGGTATTGTACCTGTTGGGAAAATCTTTGGGGGGCGACATCACATGCACAGCGGAAGAACAAGAAAACAAAATCCCCGATTCCCAAAGAGATGTTTATCGTCGTGCGAAGATTGGTGCCCAAAATTCGCGAAACTGAAAAAACTGCGTATAGAATAGATTGTGTTACCTAGGGAGATCGTATATCCCTATTTCCTTGTAGATTCTTAGGAGAGGGTGAAGGAGGTCAAGCATCCTCCTCTTTAGTGATGATCCACCCAGCAGGGCTGCGACGACGCTCCTCAAAACTCCAGGCCTGCTTTGAGGTGGAGAGGGGAAGGAGAATAAGAGAGGCAAGTAAAGACTCTAGCCTATGAGGCTCTGAATCCCTCTTATTTATAGAGGTCCCCTATCAAACCCTAATGGATCCTCGCCTAGTGGGTATTGGATCTGCATCCAATAACCCAAGCGATTTAGATTAGTGGATCTCTATCCAATAATCTCTCATAGGCTCTTATTGGATCTCGTCCATGTGATCCAATAATTCATGGGCTTATTGGATATCCAATAAGACAAGGGCTCCGTCGGATATCTCATATTCGAACCTCTACTCATCGCAATGCCTACCATATGTGTATGACCCTCTAGGCCCAATATCGAGCTGACCGTGAGTCATACCTATCAGAACTCCTTCTAACTCAGTGAATTATTATCTCTGTAATAATTCACTTGACTCATCGACTACGGACGTACTAGGCCACTATGCCGTAGTCCCTAGACGATACAGGGGAATGCAATCCATTGGACCTGTCTGTCCTCAGTTACCGTGTACCTATAGTCCTCATCCATCTAATATCCCAGAGACCATATATCGAGCATGGTGCTGTCAGACCCATATGGTTTCTACTCGAGTCTCGCTCTAATCGGATTCTCCCAAAGATCTCTTTCTCTCTCAACCCGAATGACCCTGGCCAGGGATTTGTCTGAGCAAAAACGCAAGGGATATTCCTCTCATGACGCCGAGAGTGGATGATCCTCTATCAATACTCAATAGCCCTCGTAAGGTCGACTACCACTCCCAATGACCAGTTGTACTAGATTTGGGACAACCAAACCTATAAGTATGGTATCAAAGAGTGGACCACTCATACAGGATATCCTTGGTGTCTAAAGTCTAAGGACCAGATATACCACTAGGACTACGAAATCGATATTTGACAATAAGGCATCATCAACCATCCAGCATTCCGTAAGCGAATCAATCAGTGAACTCGTTCTCCAATGAGCACCTATACTGTATCCCTAGTGTCCCTATACGAGTAGCTATGAGACCCGCTGCATCCATCGTATGGATGGGTATACAGCACACTAGTCTGTCCAGTTATCACGATGTCCCTCCTGAGTAACCTATAATCGAGATTATTTAGGATATGCGTTTAAAAGTGAATTGATCTCATTTTCGTGATCTCATCACGATTTAATTCCCATTGCACAAATCCAAGGACATCACAATATATATATATATATATATATATATATATATATATATATATATGCAATAATTATAAATTGATATATGCCAAAATATAATAAGCAAAAAAGGATTATGTATCAAGTCACATATGCCATCACTCACGTGATTGGCTTGCTGAGCATCTATGACTAGCAATCTCCCATTTGACCTAAAGCCAATCACCTATGTGTATGATCCCCATCAGACCCTTGTGACGCTCAAAAACAATATGAGACAACGACTTTGTTAGTGGATCTGCAATGTTATCTTCGGATGGAACTCTTTCGATTGCTACATCTCCTTGGGTTACGATCTCTCTAATAAGGTGGAACCTCCTCAGAACATGCTTAGATTTTTGATGAGACATTGGTTCCTTCGCTTGAGCAATCGCCCCGTTGTTATCACAATATAAGGAGATCGGCTCCTCGCTACCCGGCATGACTCCCAAATCTGTGATGAACTTATTCAAGCAGACTCCCTCTTTTGCTGCATCTGATGCAGCAATGTACTCTGCCTCTATGGTCGAGTCAATAACAGTATCTTGCTTGGAACTCTTCCAGCACATTGCTCCTCCATTCAAGGTGTACACGTACCCCGAATTCGACTTGCTATAATCGAAATCAGACTAAAAACTTGAGTCTGTGTAGCCTTCAACCTTAAGGCTACTACCTCCATATACTAGTAAAAGATCCTTAGTCTTCTCAAGTACTTAAAGATACACTTTACTGCTTTCCAATGCTCCAAGCCTGGATCCGCTTGATACCTTCTCGTGACACTCAGAGCATGCGCTATATCAAGCCTAGTATATAGCATGGCATACATGATAGACTCTATTGCGGAGGCATAAGGTATCATATCCATGTTCGCCCTTTCTTCTGGAGTCTTTGGGGACATACTTGTGGAAAGCGATATCCCATGTCTCATCGGTATGAGACCTCTCTTAGAATTTTCCATGCCAAACCTTTTGACAATGGTTTCTATATACCTGGATTGGGATAAGCTAAGTATCCTCTTGGATCTATCTCTATATATTCTAATCCCCAAGATATAGGATCCTTCCCCTAAGTCATTCATGGAAAAGTGTCTAGATAACCAAGCCTTTACTATAGATAACATTCCTATGTCATTCCCAATGATCAGGATGTCATCCACATATAACACCAAAAAGGTGATAGCGCTCCCACTTACCTTCTTGTACACACAAGGCTCATCTTCGTTCTTAACGAAGTCATAAGATCTAATTGCCTCATCAAATCTTATGTTCCAACTTCGGGAAGCTTGCTTTAGTCCATAAATGAATCTAAGCAACCTACACACCTTATCTAGGCAGTTCTTGGACACAAATCCCTCAGGTTGCATCATATACACCTCCTCCTCGAGGTTCCCATTAAGGAATGCAGTTTTCACATCCATCTGCCAGATCTCATAATCATAGTGTGCTGCAATAGCCAATAGAATTCTGATGGATTTTAGCATTGATACGGGTGAGAAGGTTTCGTCATAGTTAATACCTTGCTTTTGACGATACCCCTTAGCCACTAGCCTTGCTTTATAGGTCTTTACCTTTCTATCTACTCCGATCTTTTTCTTAAAGATCCACTTGCAACCGATGGGTACAATACCTTCGGGAGCATCAACTAGGTTCCAAACCTTGTTGGAGTACATAGAATCCATCTTAGAATTCATGACTTCTTACCACTTCCCAGAGTCTATACTCATAATAGCCTCCTCGTAGGTCTGGGGATCAATATCCTCAACATCCTCTCCTCTAATATGTCCCACATATCTCTCAGGAGGATGGGATACTCTATCAGACCTACGTAAAGTTGAAACTTGTGTATTAGGTACCTGAACAGACTCGGGCTGTAGAGTGGTGCTTGAGCTTAGTTCTCCAACCTCGCTCAACTCTATCATTCTCCCACTATCTTCGCCAAGAATGTGTTGCTTCTCAAGGAACACTACTCTCTTAGCTACAAAGACCTTTTGGTCCTCGAGATGATAGAAATAATATCTACAAGTTTCCTTGGGGTATCCCACAAATTTGCATCACTCTGTCCTTGATTCTAAGTTATCGGGGTTGTGTCTTTTAAAGTGGGCAGGGCAGCCCCAAATCTTAACAACCTTAAGATCATGCTTCTTCCCTTTCCATATCTCATATGGTGTAGACACTACCAACTTAGTTGGAACTCTGTTCAGAAGGTAAGCTACGGTTTCTCGGGCATATCCCCAGAATGAGATGGGTAGGTCAGCGAAACTCATCATGGACCGTACCATGTCTAATAGCGTACAATTTCTCCTTTCAAAGACACCATTGAGTTGAGGTGTATAAGGAGGTGTCCATTGGGATAATATCCTATGGTCCTTGAGGAACTGAGTAAACTCTATACTTAAGTACTCACATCCTCGATCTTATCGAAGAGTTTTGATACTCTTTCCAGTCTGGTTCTCCACCTCATTCTTATACTCTTTGAATTTCTCAAAGGCCTCGGACTTGTACTTCATTAAGTATACATATTTATACCTTGAGAAATCATCAGTAAAGGTAATGAAGTAAGAGTAACCACCAATGGCATGAGTTGACATGGGTCAACATACATCACTATGTATGAGTTCTAACAGCTTAGTGGCTCTCTCTCCAGTTCCACTAAATGGAGAGTTGGTCAGTTTTCCACGAAGGCAAGGCTCGCAAGTTGCATATGACACATAGTCGAATGGATCTAGATATCCATCATTTAGCAACTTTTGAATCCTTCTTTCATGGATGTGACCTAGCCTATAATGCCACAAGTATGCACTATTCATCTCATCTCGTTGCCTCTTGGACACATTTACATTCATGATATGTGGAGTAGTGTCTAACATAAATAAACCATTATGCAATGTTCCTTTCGTGATGATCTTATCATCTAATAATATCGAATAACCATTATTCTCAAAAACTAATTTATATCCACTAACTGTCAAATATGAAATGGAGATAATGTTTTTGATAATAGAAGGAACAAAATAACATGCATCTAATGCAATAAAAGCTCCACCAGGCAAATGTAGGGTGGCCTCGCCAACAACTATTACAATAACTTTTGCTCCATTACCCATCTTGAGGTCCATCTAGTCTCCTAGACCTTGCCAGAACCTGCAACGAATTGCATATATGATAATCACTACTGGTATCCAATACCCATGTGTTATCATAAGAGTTTGACAAATGGAAACTGATCATTAATGTACCTAAAGCTTCATCAAGCTTTTGTTTCACCCTTTCTGCAAGGTACTCTTTGCAGTTCCTCTTCCAGTGCCCATCTTTACCACAGTGGAAGCACTGGCCTTTGTCCTTTGCTGGGTCTTTCTTAGCAACCTTTGCTTTACTTGGTCTGCCCTTGCCCTTTCCCTTCTTAAGGGACCTTTCTGCTTTCCTTTTCTTTCTGGTCTCACCAGTGTAGAGAACTGGCTTCTCTTTCTTAATTATACTCTCTACCTCCCTTAACATATTGAGGAGCTTTGGGAGAGTCACCTCAAGCTTGTTCATATTAAAATTTATTATAAACTATGAAAAGGAATATGGTAGGGACTGAAGCACAATATCCACACACAAGTTATCCTCTAGGACCATTCCTAGACCTGTGAGTTTCTCTGTCCACTCAATCATCTTTAGGACATGGTTCTGAACCGGTGTTCCCTCAGTCATCCTAGCGCGGAAGAGGCTCTTGGATATCTCATATCGTTGAGTCCTTCCCTATTGCTCAAACAATTTACGGACATGTAGGAGAATGGATATGGCATCCATCTTTTCATGTTATCTCTGTAACTCAGGAGTCATAGAGCCCAACATATAGCACTAAGCAAGAGTGGAGTCATCAATGTACTTCACGTAGTGAGCGATCTCATCCTCGCTTGCCCCTTCTTCAAGCGTAGGCTTCACTGTATCAAGGACGTACACGATTTTCTCTGCCGTGAGAACAATTCTCAAGTTACAAAGCCAATCTGTATAATTTGGACTAGTGAGGCGGTTGACATCAAGTATGCCATATAAGGGATTTTAAAGCGATATTTTCTAAAAATAAAGATGCAGCAGAAATGAATAACATATAGATTTTGTAAGAAATAAAGTATCTAGATATTGACTTCTATCTTAATATGCTCCCACTATTTTACTAACGAGTCACGCGACACCCTTAGCACGTGAAATGGAAGTCTCTGGCAGACTTCCAGTGGGGATCAAGATCCAATCAGTGTCTTAGTGTAACCTCGAGGGACTCGACCAATCATACTAAGCCTAAAAGGTAGGCAACTCTTGCTGCTCACAACTTCTTATGATTCCCGTCCTGTTCGGCCTCCGAATCACCATGGTCTCGAGGGACTCGACCAACCATGACACTCGGTTAAGTCAACACCTTCGTTATAAGATGAGTCTGATTTGATGATATACGCTCGAGGGACTCGACCAAGCATACCATGTCCTCAAGTTACTGGTGACATCTCTATGTCGTAAGAAAGATAGTGAATCGCTATATAGGTGAGTCTCAAGGGACTCGACCAACTCAACATACACCGGGAATCAGTTCCTACTTATAACAATGGAAGGCCACGTGGGTCAATCTAATTGTCTCACGTTTACCGACTTAATATTATCGAGAGAGATGTTTCTATGATTTGATCTCCTAATATGACATGTCACACATATATATATTTAATATATATCTACATCACATGCATATATATACATATCTAATATGTGTATAAGCAATCACACCAAATGATCATGGACCACAACCTAATGTGATTAGGCTCGAGCCAGTAGGCCTAATCAATCACATCAAGATCTATGTGTGCAACGGTGCATCTCCATGCCCTGTGATCGTCCATCTCATCCTCATTAGTTTCGTCGACATCTCGATGCATCTTCATGCATCGCGATCGTCCGTTTCGTGGGTTCCGCTATCGCATCCATGCTCCCGCTATGCCTTCTCATTTGATTACAACTTAATCATAGGCACACAGGCTCGACAATAAATGAGAAATATAATGTAGGCTCGCAGACCCTAATAATAATAATCATAAGTACACACATCACACGGTCCATGATCATTCATCCACACATCATACATCATATGTATAAATAATCATCATCATGTAGGACTACTAGATAATAATAAAAATAATAATCAACTAAACATTTTAATTAATTAGTATTTTATGAAATCAGAGATATATAGAGAATTTCTTAATTACTAGGGGTATTTTTATAATTTAGATAAAAGATAGAAATTGGAATTTCTTAAATTCCGAGGGGCAAAACTATCTTTTGCCCAGAAAACCCTAATGCCCTCATCCTCCCCTTCTACTTTTGCTGTCGCCGCCTCCGTCACCCTTGTTGAATCTCGTATTTTGATGATGAAACTACTTGATATATGTTTATGATTTAATCTGCGTTTTGAGTGACGCAGGATGCTTCGATCAGGATGAGACAATTAAAGCAGGATAATCATGTTGTGCCGAAGGAACATGTCAGAAGATTGGACGTCGGGCCGGTGGATCGGTCGACGTATCGACAGAAGGCTTCGGGCCGTGAACTCGGGCATCGGGCCAAGAAGAGCGGGTATTGTGCCAAGGATATCGGAGTTGCGGAGTCAACTGGCCGATTGGGCAATAGGCTGCAGGAGAGGACGATGCGCCGAAGAATCGGACGAAGCGTCGAGGGACCAATGACATGTCGGACAACTTGGTTAATTGCTTAGAACTAATTGTCTCGATCGAAGTTTTTGTTTTGTTGTGCAGGATTAACTACGATGAGAGTAAGACAAGCAGCAGGTGTTGCGCCGGAGTCAAGATCATGATCACATTGGGAGTTCGAGAGTTCGACGGAAGTTCGGACGGTCGTCGGAGGTTCAGAGAGAACAGATCCGAGAAGTCCAGAAGCTTGCCAAGCGAAGCTCGTCGGAACTCGCCAAGTGGATCGTCGCAAAGTCCAGGAGTATGCCGGATGTCCGCAGAAGGATCACCGAGGGTTATCGGTTGATCGACGGAAGTTAGCCGGAAACTCGCCGGAAGAAGCGATTGACGCATCGGAGCAAAGCTGCAGAAGTTGTCTTAGAGTTAATCGTAGTTAGCATGATGATTAAGCATGAAAATGGGAGGTGATCCCATTAGCTTAATCTTGGGGCAATTGGGCCCCTGAAAAGATTCAAAGTGGGCCGAATGGAGTGAACCATTCGGACCCAGATTGCACCAGGAGGTGCAACCGCCCCAGCCAGGAGGTGCAACCGCCTGGGCTGTGGGGTTGGGAGGTGCAACCGCCCCAGCCAGGAGGTGCAACCGCCTGGGCTGTGGGGTTGGGAGGTGCAACCGCCCCAGCCAAGAGGTTGCACCGCCAGAGCTCAAGTTCCGAGCTCTGCCAGGCGATGCAACCACCGAGCTCAGTCTTCGAGCTCTGGCAGAGAGGTGCATCAGCCTGAGCTAAGTCTCGAGCTCTGCCAGGTGATGGATTCACCAAGCTCAGTCTTCGAGCTCTGGCAGAGAGGTGCATCAGCCTGAGCTCAGTTTCGAGCTCTCCCAGGTGATGCAACCACCGAGCTCAGATTTCGAGCTCTGCCAGGTGATGCAACCACCAAGCTCAGTCTTCGAGCTCTGCCAGGTGATGCAACCATCGAGCTCAGTCTTCGAGCTCTGGCAAAGAAGAGCAATCGGCTGAGCTCAGTCTTCGAGCTCTGCCAGGCGGTGCCACCTCTCCAGTTGAGAGGTGCAACCGCCTGATCCCAGAATTCTGGGATTTGATCGATTTGATCGTTTTGAGCTCGAATTTTGAATTGGGTTGGGGCCTATAAATACCCCACCCATTCAGCACTGAAAAGATACAGACCAATACCGAAATCTTGATCTTTTCTGTGATTCTAAGAGCTCAAAAGTGTTGTAAAGCCTTTAAGTCTCCTCCTTCTGTTCTTCAAGTTTTCAATTGTAAAGTGAGGAGAGAAAGGTCTGTAAAGGTTGTCTCCTAAGCCTGTCAAAAGGAGAGAAATTGTAAGAGGGAAGTTTGGCCTTCGCCCATTGAAGGAAGGCACCTAGTTGACGTCGGCAACCTCATCGGTGGAGGAAGCCAAAAGTGGAGAAGGTCAAGGCTGACCGAACCACTCTAAATCTCTGGTTTGCGTTTATTTTCGAGCACTTTATCATTACTGCAAACCTCCCTCATTACTACTGCTTTCTGCGCTTTCACGAACAAGTTCTAAGTGTTCTTCGTTCGAATTTGCATTCAGACGTAAATTCGTATTTTCATACATTACAGTTTACGTTTACGTTTGATTCTGCAGAACTGTCTTCCGTGCTTTTACGAACGAGCTTCTTTGCAGTTTACACTTACACTTTAATCCTATTGATAACTGCAATCTGTCCTCTACGATTTTACGAACGAGTTTCAGCATTTAGACGTAAAACTGCATTCAGACGTAAATCGGCTTTCCTCGCTCAATCATCAGATCTCAGTTCACATTTACGTCTTGATTCCAACTGCATACTGCCTTCTGCGAGTATACAAACAAGTTTTTGAGTTTAGACGTAAATCTGCGTTTAGACGTAAAACTGCGTTTAGACGTAAATCTGCGTTTAGACGTAAATCTGCGTTTAGACGTAAATCTGCGTTTAGACGTAAATCTGCGTTTAGACGTAAAACAACGTTTAGACGTAAATCTGAGTTTAGACGTAAATCTGCGTTTAAACGTAAATCTGCGTTTAGACGTAAAACAGTGTTTAGACGTAAATCTGAGTTTAGGCGTAAACTGCGCTTAGACGCAAAACTACGCTTAGACGCAATCTGCGCTTAGACGCAAACTGCACTTAGATACAAACTGAGAATTTGCTTTTGCATCATAACAGTTTTTGAACGAACGCAGCTTTTGGTTTTTAATCGCTGTAAGATTTCCGCTGCACTAATTCACCCCCCCCCCTCTTAGTGCTCTCGATCCTAACAATTGGTATCAGAGCGGGGTATTTCTCATTTCGGATTTACACCCGAGAGAAATGGCTCTTCAAGAGGGCTTTTCGGTCTTTCGTCCACCGTTGTTTAACGGATTGGACTACACTTATTGGAAAACTCGAATGAAAGTTTTCTTGATTTCTACGAATTTAGACTTATGGAGTATCATTGAAAACGGTTTTCAACTTCCCTCCAAACCGATGAACGAATGGTCGGTTTTGGAGAAGAAGAATTTTTCTTTAAACGCAAAGGCTATGAATGCCTTATTTTGCGCATTAGACAAAAATGAGTTCAATCGGATTTCTACGTGTGAAACGGCTTTTGACATTTGGCGAATTCTTGAAATCACGCACGAGGGAACTAGTAGAGTCAAACACTCGAAAGTTAACTTTTTATTGCATGATTTTGAGTTTTTTCAAATGCAACCAAGCGAGACTATAGGCGACATGTACACCCGTTTCACGGATGTCGTCAATAGTTTAAGAGCTCTTGGAAAATGTTTTTCGGATTTTGAACTCGTAAACAAGATTTTGCGTTCTCTTTCTAAAAGGTGGGATTCAAAAGTAACTGCAATACAAGAAGCTAAAAATCTAAACAACTTACCACTTGAAGAACTAATTGGTTCATTGATCACATATGAAATGACGTGCAATGCACGTGAAGAACTTGAGAACCACCTTCCAAAGAACAGGAAGGATTTGGAACTCTGGACAAATGAATGCCACTTGAGCGATGACTCAAGTGATGAGGACAATGATGAACAAACCAACCTTCCAAAGAACAGGAAGGATTTGGGACATAGAACATTTGAAGACCACTTGAGCATAAGCTCAAGTGATGGTGAACTTAAACTACAAATGAAACGAAAATTAAAAAGCAATCGAACTACTTGCTTTAAACGCAAGAAGAAGAACAAAAATTGGGATGAATCGAGCTCCTCCGAAGAAGAGAAAGTCAACAAAAGCAAGGCGGCAAACTACGCCTTAATAGCCTACAATGATGAGGTAATCGAAATCCCCCTAATTTACTTCGAAATTACATGATGCTTTTCATGATGCATTTTTCTTTCTCTTTAAATTTTCTTGAAAATTATATTTTTAATAATGAAAATGCAAAAATATGATCATGCTTGTAATCTTGAAAATGATAATGAAAATTGCATGTCTTATGTAAATGCAAGATAGAAATCTAATGATCTTACACCTAGTGAGATTAATCTTACTTATGTGCTTGAGAAGCCAGAATGTATATTTTGATGATTTTCATGTTGCTTTTCAATGACGATACATGGCTTTTGTCTGGAAGGCTTGATATTTTTCATTGTCTTTGTTTATTAAAGATAATGTATGGTTTTGACATAAAAATAAAAATTTGAGCATGCTATTATAAAGTCAATCATAAATTAAAACTAAAGAAGTTTTAGGCATTTATAAGAATCATTCAAAATTATGTTCAATGAAACCTTGCTTAATGTTGCAATGAAAATATTAAAGTTATACTTGATGATTTCAGATTTGACAAATGCTACACTTTAAATATGAATCATTCTTCAATCAGATTAAATGCTTCAATCATTTTCTATCTTTAAGAGTTCTCGATTTTGGTGAAATACAAGTGATAAATTCATTTATGATATCTTGTAAATCACTTGAATTATGAATGAGTTTTTCTTTTTTATGATGTGTTAAAAGAATCACTTAAAAAGAAAATGTTTTTCCCATTTTATCGAGATTAATGATTTCATGATATTATGTGAATCTCGAAACTGATTTTGATGAAATAGTAATAACGTTATTCATGTTATGAATCTTAAAAATGATAATATGTTTCATGTGATAATATGGATACATGAAACACTTATGATATTCTGTGTATTCATAAAATATTTATCTCATCATCCAATAACTCTTCTTGATATTCCTTATGAGATGAAATGAAATAATGCATGAAATACAAATGAGGAGTTAATGATCATGCATAATAGGATGTAATGAATTCTAGATACCATCGTTTGAATATCTATGATCATGCTGCCAAAATGATATATCATGGATGCTTGAATATCATGTTTGATATGCTCATGATGATGATTGATTTTTCGGTATCATGCATAAATTTTTTGAAATGTAATGTTAATAAATTTGTGCATTGAAACTATAATGATGCACAAATAAGAATGATTACTTACCTTTGTCATGATTTAGAAATTGATGTAAAGGGTTTTTCCCTTGTTGACAATGACAAAGGGGGAGATAGCTAGCTTGTACAAGTCAAGAAGATGAAAAAACTTGATTGCTAGCTTGCCTATCTCAAGAGGCAAAAATGCTAACTTGCGCATCTAGCAAAGTGAGCAAAATTTTCAAGAAGCAAGAGTTGCTTTCTTGAACATCTCAAAATTGCTAGCTTACGGGCCTTAAAATGTACAAATTTTTTGCTAGCTTGTATATGGTAAACCTGCTATCATACTATCATGATGATGAGTATGTCTTATCTTTATGATTGAATTTGAAAAACAATGGCAAAAATACGTCTTAATGATTGAACGTGTTAAAATTATTTTTCGAACCTTCTTGATTGAATGATTGAATCACTTGACTGGCATAATGATTTTACACAATTACATGTTGAAAATTATGTGCTTGAATACAAAACTTCCATGATAACAAGCATGCTTTACCTTCATGATTGTAATTGAATATCTATAGCAAAACCTTGTTCGAATGGAAGAAAGACTCAAATTTCATTTTCGGATTCTCTTGAGTCTAACATATCAAGTTCACTCTCTTCCAAACTTAACAAGCATATGCCATATCAAGTTTAGTTCATATCATTGATTTTTGACATATGTAATTGACTAGCAAATACATCTCTCATACACACATCATGTGAAAAATATTTTTTGAGAAATGGATTTGATGAATATGGATGAAAGTGTTTTTACTTGCAAGGATTTATTTCACATACATAACAACAAGCACTTATGCTTAAAATTTGCTTATATCGTTCTCCGTTTTGTTGATGACAAAGGGGGAGAAATATATGAATTGATGCTATGAACACTGATGCTAGGCTTGCATCATCAAGAGATATATGAATTGATATGATTGCCATATTTGCAATGCTTGCATCATTAAGAGATATATGAATTGATGCTATGATTGCCAAACTTGTATTATGCCATGTTTTCATCATGCGTTAAGATATCAAGAACTTGTATCGTAATTTTACGCATTGATATCTTACCATGTGATGAAATGCTACAATTGATAAACACTTGAAATGTTTGCGTTATGATATCAAAAGCTTACATCGTAATTTTTCATGTTGATATTAGCAAACTTGCATGATGATAAAACTTGATACTATCTTTTTCATGCAATGAGTTGAATCTATATCACAAACACTTGATTGTGATACTTCTCCTTTTTGTTGATGACAAAGGGGGAGAAGTATGTTGATGAAAGTATGTTGATGACATGACATGTGATGCATAAAGTTTATGCATATGTTCATGTTGACGTGTTGCAAGTATTCATGATGAATATTGCAATGACTTGAATTCAGTTTGAATTCAAGGTTCTATCAATATGGCATATTGATAGGGGGAGTTTGTTTAAACTCCGGGAGTTAAGTTTAACTCCGTCATCAAGTGGTTGTCATCATCAAAAAGGGGGAGATTGTTGAATCTCGTATTTTGATGATGAAACTACTTGATATATGTTTATGATTTAATCTGCGTTTTGAGTGACGCAGGATGCTTCGATCAGGATGAGACAATTAAAGCAGGATAATCATGTTGTGCCGAAGGAACATGTCAGAAGATTAGACGTCGGGCCGGTGGATCGGTCGACGTATCGACAGAAGGCTTCGGGCCGTGAACTCGGGCATCGGGCCAAGAAGAGCGGGTATTGTGCCAAGGATATCGGAGTTGCGGAGTCAACTGGCCGATTGGGCAATAGGCTGCAGGAGAGGACGATGCGCCGAAGAATCGGACGAAGCGTCGAGGGACCAATGACATGTCGGACAACTTGGTTAATTGCTTAGAACTAATTGTCTCGATCGAAGTTTTTGTTTTATTGTGCAGGATTAACTACGATGAGAGTAAGACAAGCAGCAGGTGTTGCGCCGGAGTCAAGATCATGATTACATTGGGAGTTCGAGAGTTCGACGGAAGTTCGGACGGTCGTCGGAGGTTCAGAGAGAACAGATCCGAGAAGTCCAGAAGCTTGCCAAGCGAAGCTCGTCGGAACTCGCCAAGTGGATCGTCGCAAAGTCCAGGAGTATGCCGGATGTCCGCAGAAGGATCACCGAGGGTTATCGGTTGATCGACGGAAGTTAGCCGGAAACTCGCCGGAAGAAGCGATTGACGCATCGGAGCAAAGCTGCAGAAGTTGTCTTAGAGTTAATCGTAGTTAGCATGATGATTAAGCATGAAAATGGGAGGTGATCCCATTAGCTTAATCTTGGGGCAATTGGGCCCCTGAAAAGATTCAAAGTGGGCCGAATGGAGTGAACCATTCGGACCCAGATTGCACCAGGAGGTGCAACCGCCCCAGCCAGGAGGTGCAACTGCCTGGGCTATGGGGTTGGGAGGTGCAACCGCCCCAGCCAGGAGGTGCAACCGCCTGGGCTGTGGGGTTGGGAGGTGCAACCGCCCCAGCCAGGAGGTGCAACCGCCTGGGCTGTGGGGTTGGGAGGTGCAACCGCCCCAGCCAAGAGGTTACACCGCCAGAGCTCAAGTTCCGAGCTCTGCCAGGCGATGCAACCACCGAGCTCAGTCTTCGAGCTCTGGCAGAGAGGTGCATCAGCCTGAGCTAAGTCTCGAGCTCTGCCAGGTGATGGATTCACCAAGCTCAGTCTTCGAGCTCTGGCAGAGAGGTGCATCAGCCTGAGCTCAGTTTCGAGCTCTCCCAGGTGATGCAACCACCGAGCTCAGATTTCGAGCTCTGCTAGGTGATGCAACCACCAAGCTCAGTCTTCGAGCTCTGCCAGGTGATGCAACCATCGAGCTCAGTCTTCGAGCTCTGGCAGAGAAGAGCAATCGGCTGAGCTCAGTCTTCGAGCTCTGCCAGGCGGTGCCACCTCTCCAGTTGAGAGGTGCAACCGCCTGATCCCAGAATTCTGGGATTTGATCGATTTGATCGTTTTGAGCTCGAATTTTGAATTGGGTTGGGGCCTATAAATACCCCACCCATTCAGCACTGAAAAGATACAGACCAATACCGAAATCTTGATCTTTTCTGTGATTCTAAGAGCTCCAAAGTGTTGTAAAGCCTTTAAGTCTCCTCCTTCTGTTCTTCAAGTTTTCAATTGTAAAGTGAGGAGAGAAAGGTCTGTAAAGGTTGTCTCCTAAGCCTGTCAAAAGGAGAGAAATTGTAAGAGGGAAGTTTGGCCTTCGCCCATTGAAGGAAGGCACCTAGTTGACGTCGGCAACCTCATCGGTGGAGGAAGCCAAAAGTGGAGTAGGTCAAGGCTGACCGAACCACTCTAAATCTCTGGTTTGCGTTTATTTTCGAGCACTTTATCATTACTGCAAACCTCCCTCATTACTACTGCTTTCTGCGCTTTCACGAACAAGTTCTAAGTGTTCTTCGTTCGAATCTGCATTCAGACGTAAATTCGTATTTTCATACATTACAGTTTACGTTTACGTTTGATTCTGCAGAACTGTCTTCCGTGCTTTTACGAACGAGCTTCTTTGCAGTTTACACTTACACTTTAATCCTATTGATAACTGCAATCTGTCCTCTACGATTTTACGAACGAGTTTCAGCATTTAGACGTAAAACTGCATTCAGACGTAAATCGGCTTTCCTCGCTCAATCATCAGATCTCAGTTCACATTTACGTCTTGATTCCAACTGCATACTGCCTTCTGCGAGTATACAAACAAGTTTTTGAGTTTAGACGTAAATCTGCATTTAGACGTAAAACTGCGTTTAGACGTAAATCTGCGTTTAGACGTAAATCTGCGTTTAGACGTAAATCTGCGTTTAGACGTAAAACAGCGTTTAGACGTAAATCTGAGTTTAGACGTAAATCTGCGTTTAAACGTAAATCTGCGTTTAGATGTAAAACAGTGTTTAGACGTAAATCTGAGTTTAGGCGTAAACTGCGCTTAGACGCAAAACTACGCTTAGACGCAATCTGCGCTTAGACGCAAACTGCACTTAGATACAAACTGAGAATTTGCTTTTGCATCATAACAGTTTTTGAACGAACGCAGCTTTTGGTTTTTAATCGCTGTAAGATTTCCGCTGCACTAATTCACCCCCCCCCCTCTTAGTGCTCTCGATCCTAACAACCCTGCCGGCGACGGGCTATGCGACGGAGGGCGGGGTCGCTACCCTCGTTTGCAGGCGGCGCTGCCCCTGCAGCTGGGCGCCCCTGCGGCCGCCGTCGCCTCCGCGGGCGGTTCTGCCCACGAGGCAGTGCCTACAGGCGGTGCTGCCTCGTCGGGCGGTCGCTCCTACTAGGTTTTGCCCGCGGGAGCAGCGGCCACAAGCGCCGTTGCCCTACGGCGCTTCACCACGCGAGAGCGGCGGCAGCAAGTGTCGCTGCCCTTACGGCTACTACTGCAGGCTGCTTGCCTCCACACAGATGGCAGTGCTACCATCTGCGACGGCAGCGAGGGCAGCAACCCCTTTTCGCTTTTGCGTTAACGATTTTGACGTCAAAAGCTTCTCCAAAACACAACACACATAGTTTAAAACCAATCTATCGCACGAACAACCTGGCTCTGATACCACTGTTGGGAAAATCTTTGGGAGGCGACATCACATGCGTAGCGGAAGAACAAGAAAACAAAATCCCCGATTCCCAAAGAGATGTTCGTCGTCATATAAAGTTTGTTGCGCAAAATCCGTGAAACTGAAAAAACTGCGTATAGAATAGATTGTGTTACCTAGGGAGATCGTATATCCCTATTTCCTTGTAGATCGTTAGGAGAGGGTGAAGGAGGTCAAGCATCCTCCTCTCTAGCAGTGATCCACACAGCAGGGTTGCGACGATGCTCCTCAAAACTCCAGGCCTACTCTGAGGTGGAGAGGGGAAGGATAATAGGAGAGGCAAGCAAAGGCTCTAGCCTATGAGGCTCTAAATCCTTTCTATTTATAGAGGTCCCCTGTCAAACCCTAATGGATCCTCGCCTAGTGGGTATTGGATCTACATCTAATAACCCAAGCCTTTTAGATTAGTGGATCTCTATCCAATAATCTCTCATGGGCTCTTATTGGATCTCATCCATGGGATCCAATAATTCAGGGGTTTATTGGACATCCAATAAGAAAAGGGCTTCGTCGGATATCTCATATCCGAATCTCTACTCATCGTAATGCCTACCATATGTGTGTGACCCTCTAGGCCCAATGTCGAGCTGGCTGTGAGTCATACCTGTCAGAACTCCTTCTAACTCAGTGAAATATTATCTCTGTAATAATTCACTTGACTCATCGACTACGGACATACTAGGCCACTACGTCGTAGTCCCCAAACGATACAGGGGAATCCAATCCATTGGACCTGTCTGTCCTCAGTTACCATGTACCTATAGTCCCTCATCCATCTAGTATCCCAGAGATCGTATATCGAGCATGGTGCTGTCAGACCCATACGGTTTCTACTCGAGTCTCGCCCTAATCGGATTCTCTCGGAGAACTCTTTATCTCTCAACCCGAATGACCCTGGCTAGGTCTTTGTCTGAGCAAGAACACATGGGATATTCCTCTCATGACGTCGAGAGTGGATGATCCTCTATCGACACTCAATAGCCCTCGTAAGGTCGACTACCACTCCTAATGACTAGCTGTACTAGATCTAGGACAGCCAAACCTATAGTTCTTGTCTCAAAGGGTGAAGCACTCATAAAGGACATCCTTGGTGTCTCAAGTCTAAGGACCAGATATACCACTAGGACTACAGAATTGTTGTCTAACAATAAGGCATCATGAACCATCCAGCATTCCGTAAGCAGATCAATCAGTGAACTCATTCTCCAATGAGCACCTGTACTGTATCCCTAGTGTCCCTACACGAGCAACTATGAGACCCGCTACATCCATCACAAGGACGGGTATACAGCACACAAGTCTATCTGGTTATCACGATGTCCCTCTCGAGTAACCTATGACCGAGATTATTTAGGATATGTGTTTAAAGGTGAATCGATCTCATTTTCGTGATCTCATCATGATCCGATTCCCATTGCACAAATCCAAAGACATCACAATATATATATATTCATATATGCAATAGTTATAAAGTGATATATGCCAAAATATAAGAAGCAAAAAAGGATTCTGTATCAAGTCACACTAGGTTCTAAGGAACCCGGAGTGCCCAGCCGTAGGTGTGGAATGCATCTCTTGAAGGATGGTCTTTATACAAGTAGAATTTGGCACAAGCACAATGCGTCCCTTATAGCGCAATTCTTTTGAGTCCCAATTGTAATGAGCCACGGAGTTTGGTGCTTCCTCTAATTTTTTTATGATCTTACTGGTCTCCAGATCTTCCTGCCATTCCCTCTTAATATCCTCAATGAAGTTGCTGGTCAGAAGTGAAACGACCAAAATTTCAGCTTGCTCAGGTAGCCGCGAAAGTGCATCTGAAACAACATTCTCTTTCCCCCTTTTGTAAGTTCTTTCATAATCATATCCAAGAAGCTTTGTTGCCCATTTTTGTTGCTCGGGAGAAGATATCCTCTGCTCCAAGAAATATTTTAGGTTTTTATGGTCGGTCTTGATTTGAAAGCATCGCATAATCAAGTACGGCCTCCATTTGGTCACTGCATGCACAATCGCGAGCATCTCCTTGTCGTAAATAGTCATCTTGAGATGGGAAGGAGATATTGTCTTACTAGTATAAGCGAGGGGGTGACCATCTTGCATTAGTATAGCACTAATTCTAACTCCGGCGGCATCAGCTTCAATAACAAAAGTCTTGCCAAAGTTAGGTAGCGCTAGTACGAGTGTTGTCGTCATTGCGGCTTTAAATTCATCAAAGGCAGTGGTGGCTTTGTAAGACCTTGGAAATCATTTTTTTTTAGCAAGGAAGAAAGGGGTGTACTGATCTTTCCATAGTTTTTCACGAACTTGTGGTAGTAGCCTATTAAACCGAGAAAGTCGTGTCGCGATTTTATATTCCTCGAGGTCGGCTAGTTCTACATTGCTTCAATTTTAGAGGAGTCTACCACCACACCTTCTGATAAGACCCTAAAGTCTTATCGTCGCTCTGATACCAAATGATAAGACTCTAAAGTCTTATTGTAGGCACTGATACCAAATGATAAGACCCTAAAGTCTTATCGTAGGCTCTGATGCCAAATGATAAGACCCTATTGTCTTATCGTGGAAGAAAGAAGAGAAAGGGGATCGGCCTCCTTGATCGCTTCGAGGGGATTGGCCCTCCTTGATTGCTTCGAGGGGATCGGGGATCGGCCCTCCTTGATCACTTCGAGGGGATCGGCCTCCTAGGGTTTGTCAAAAGACAGAATAGTATTTTTCATAGATTACTAAAAAGAAGCAATTACATCCCTATTTATAGAGTTCCACCCAAAGTCCATCAGGACTTGAACTCTAATAATAAATAAATATTAAATAAACCTCTACTTGACTCTAACTGAACCAAACCGACTCAATAAACAACTGGACTAAACAAACTCAATAAACATTATTCAAAAGCTCAGAAAAAGGTTCATAACAGTTCCTCCCTCTTTAAATCAGCCTTGCCCTCAAGGCTGAGCAGCATCAATCTCGGGGAGCTTGTCTTTTAGCACTTCAGTCATAGGCTATCTGCAATGCATCACAACTCATTGATCAAGTAAGTGTGGTCTCCACTTTTTGACAGCGTAAGCAATAGGTCGATCTTTCAGTGTAGTAATCATTTCAAGAAATTCCTAGCCTTTGCTATCATAAGTTAAAATCCATCCATCAGCTTCGAATATATCACAGCCTTCAATGTGGTGGGCTAATTGGGCTGCAACTTTCCTGTCTATAAAATTATTAGTACTATCTGTATCAATAAAAATAGTAACAGGCTGATGCTTCAAAGTTCCAGCAACTTCCATAGTTTGCGGGTTAGAGTAGTCAGCTAATGTATGCATTATATGTATGGTAGGTTCAACGTCTTCATTAGAATTTATACCTTCATGATCAGAGTCCAACTCTTCTACTTTCGGTTCCTCTCCAATTGGCTCAATCATCGTATGTTGCCCTTGTTTACATTGGAGCTCCATACTCTAACCCCTTGTTGATCTTTTCTTGCTAATTTTTTTCTCATGTAGATTTGCAAATGAGATTGCAGCTATCATAGTGCGGGGTTGACGAGCCTTAACTTTATACCGGATCTCTAGAATAAGCCCTTCAATAAATGTATCCAGAAGTTGTCGGTCTGACCAATCTCTAGCTTGATTTGATAATTTTTCAAACCTACTATGATATTCCAACACTGTAGAAGTCTGACAAATTTTGGCGAGCTGTCCATCCACCTTCATGTACGAGTAGATTGTGTCATAATCTTGGAGCCCTTTTTTAGTATTTCTAGATCTGTGCAATGTAGAACTTGAGCTCCCACCTTGTTGAAATTTACTAAGGCTTCCTAGTAAGTCCTTTTTGAAATCATTAAGTACTTCTTGTAACCGGTTCTCAATTCTAATTTCCAATGCTTCCATTTGTGCTTTCACTGAGTTATCGATGGCTATTTCGTAAGACTGCAAATCTGTAATCTCAACTCCTATTTTTGGTGTTGGTCAAGGGCATCAATCACTGCCCTATTCGGTGCTGCTGTGGTGACGCAGTCGGTGGCAACACTATGGGAATGAAGGGTTGCTGCGAGGATGCGGGGATGTAGCTGTGGTCGCCGCGTGGGAGGCAGCAATGCTTGTTGCGGTCGCTGTGTAAAGGGATCGTTGTTGCTGAGGGCTTGGAGGCAATGATGGTGGTGCGGCTAGGGCAGCACCGCCAAGGGCTCACCGCTGCGATGGCTGCGATGGTGCGGATGGAAGGCAACGTTGCTATGTTTCTGTCACACTACGAAAGGAGGCACTGGTGAGAGGCAACGATGCTTGTTGTAGTCGCTGCGTGGAGGGATCGCTGCTGCTGAGGGCTAGGAGGCAGCGATGGTGGTGTGATTGGGGGCAGCGCCGGCAAGGACTCGCCGCTGCGATGGAGGAAGAGTTGCTGCCCTATGTTTTTGTCACTGTGTGAGATGAGAGCACCGAGGCTGAAAGGCGACGGTTGTGACTGCTGTGACCCAAGGAAGCAATCGCCGAGCAACCGGGTTGAGGCTGCGGTAATGGCAACCAACAACTGCAGCAGCAGCGGAGGCAGAACAAGAGGGAGGTGGCATTGAAGAGGCCGGGGTTGAGGCTACAGTGGTGGGAACCGACGGCAGCGGCAATGATGCAGAGCAAGGGGCCTGCAACAACGGTGCAGATCGAGGGGGTTGAGGTGAAGGCTGCGGTGGCTGGCAGCAGCAGTCGTTGCTGGCCGGAGCGCAGCGGTGGCAGTGGAGAAGGAGGCAGCGAGGGTCGTGGCAGGCTGGGCGGCGAGCGGCGTCGTCGCTGGCTGGGCAGCAGTGGTGATAGTGGTGGCAACCGGTGTTCGCAGCAGCAAGGGGATCCGTGAGTGCGGCAATAAGGGGACCCGCGACTGCGACAGTGGTAACTGCCCTGTTTCGATCACCACGGATGCAGAGCAAGGAGGATCGGCTGCTGGGAGGCGTGCGGTGGTCGTCGCACGGTGGCCCGCAGCGGTGATGGGTCGGCTAGGTGGCGACGACGTTGGAGGGTAAGAGGAGTGCTGGAGGAGGCGCGGTTGGAAACAAGGGCAGCTGATACCAAATGAGTTGCCCTGTTTTGGTCGCCGTGAGTAGGGGGGCAACCGGCGGCTGCAGCTGATACCAAATGATAATACTCTAAAGTCTTATTATAGGCTCTGATACCAAATGATAAGACCCTAAAGTCTTATCGTAGGCTATGATACCAAATGATAAGACAATATGTCTTATTGTGGAAGAAAGAAGAGAAAGGGGATGATCACTTCGAGGGGATCGGCCTCCTTGATCGCTTCGAGGGGATTGGCCCTCCTTGATCGCTTCGAGGGGATCGACCTCCTAGGGTTTGTCAAAAGACATAATAGTATTTTTCATAGATTACTGAAAAGAAGCAGTTACATCCCTATTTATAGAGTTCCGCCAAAAGTCCATCAGGACTTGAACTATAATAATAAATAAATATTAAATAAACCTCTACTTGACTCTAACTGAACCAAACCGACTCAATAAACAACTAGACTAAACAGACTCAATAAACATTATTCAAAAGCTCATAAAAAGGTTCCTAACACCTTCCTTTGATATGATATGCCAAAGATATTATACCTTTTATCGAAGAATGCTGCACTTTGATTTTTTGACAAAAAGAACATGTTCTCGCAAAATCATCAAAACAAGTCGTAAGTGCTGAAAATGAATTTCAAGAGAAGGGCTATAAATAATGATATCGTCGAAGAAAACTAGTACAAACTTTTAAAAATAATTCTGAAAAATATCATTCATAAGGCTCTGGAAGGTGGAGGGAGTATTGGTGAGACCAAAGAGCATTGCCAAAATTCGTAGTGGCCATTGTGTGTTCAAAAGCCAGTTTTTGGTATATCTTCTTCGCACACTCGTATCCGATGATACCTGGATCGAAAGTCCAGCTTTTTGAAGACTCGTGCTCTCTTTAATTCATCAAGTAATTCATCTACTACTAGAATAGAATATTTGTCATTGACGGTTATGCCGTTAAGAGCTTGGTAATCAACGCACATTTGCCATGTTCCGTCCTTTCGTACGAGGAGCACCGGTGAAGAGTAGGGGCTGCAACTTAGCCAAACAACTCATGTTTCGAGCATCTCTTTTACATTCCTTTCTATTTCATCCTTCTGAAGATGTGGATACTAATATGGCTGAGTATTTGCTGGAGGTTTGTTTGGAAGAATCGGTATACGATGATTATGCCGATGGGTAGGAGGTAGGTTGCGCGGTTCGTCAAATATATCTAAAAATTCAGCAAGCAAAGGAAATAGGTTTGGATCTTCAAATTTTGTTGATGCTCCCTTAGTTTGCTACTCAAGTTGTACCAAAAAGCCGCTGCATGCTTTGTGCAAAACCTTCACCATTCGTTGTGTGCAAATCGTCATTATGTCGCTCCCACGTTTCCCGTGCAGTATCACCTGTTTCCCCTTACTGTAAAATTTCATAATTAGTTTCACAAAATTCCAAGAAACATCACCTAATATCATCAGCCATTTGATGCCAAGCATAGCCTCATAATCATCAAGAGGGAGGAGGAAGAAATCTGCAATTATCTCTTGATCCTATAGCAACAATTTCATCCGCAGACACCTATGATCACACTTCAAATTTCATCCATCGGCGACATTAACGTCAAACCTGTTGCAATTCTCGATAGGTAAGGCCATCCGGACAGCAATCTTTCTATTCATAAAATTATTAGTGCTGCCGGTATCAATAAGAATGGTGATAGGTTGTTGCTTCAGAAGTCCTCCTACTTTCATAGTTTATGGGTTCGCGTAACCCGCAAGGGCATGCATTGTAATACCGACCGGCTACTATTCTTCATCCGTGACCTCTTCCTCATTCTCTTGGACCTCCTTCTCTATGTCTTCAAGAGGTTCAATCAGTAGGAGGCGGCCTCTTTTGCAGTGATGATCGCGGTTCCATGGCTCATCGCAATGCCAATAAAGACCCTTTATTGATCGGTCACATAGTTGTTCTCTTGTCAAATTTTTTGGCAACAAAGGATGGATGGGGGTAGAAGGAGGTTTATATGTCATGGGCCTAGGAGAGGTTCTCATCCTCCTAGCATCTTGGTTGAGCCATTCTTTGCTAGTCATAGGTGCCCAGCAAGCCAATCACGTGAGTGATGGCACGTGTGACTTGATACAGAATCTTTTTGCTTATTATATTTTGGCGTATATCACTTTATAACTATTGCATAAATGCATATATATATTGTGATGTCTTTGGATTTGTGCAATGGGAATCGGATCGTGATGAGATCACGATAATGAGATCGATTCACCTTTAAACACATATCCTAAATAATCTCGGTCATAGGTTACTCGAGAGGGACATCGTGATAACCGGATAGACTGGTGTGCTGTATACCCGTCCATATGATGGATGCAGCTGGTCTCATAGCTGCTCATGTAGGGACACTAGGGATACAGTACAGGTGCTCATTGGAGAATGAGTTCACTAATTGATCCGCTTACGGAATGCTGGATGGTTGATGATGCCTTATTGTCAGACAGCGATTCCGTAGTCCTAGTGGTGTATCTGGTCCTTAGACTTGAGACACCAAGGATGTCCTATATGAGTGCTCCACTCTTTGATACCAGACTTATAGGTTTGGCTGTCCCAGATCTAGTACAGTTGGTCATTGGGAGTGGTAGTCGACCTTACGAGGGCTATTGAGTGTCGACAGAGGATCATCCACTCTCGACGTGATGAGAGGAATATCCCATGTGTTCTTGCTCAGACAAATCCCTGGCCAGGGTCATTCGAGTTGAGAGAGAAAGAGTTCTCCGGGAGAATTCGATTAGAGCGAGACTCGAGTAGAAACCGTATAGGTCTGACAGCACCATGCTCGATATACGGTCTCTGGGATATTAGATGGATGAGGGACTATAGGTACATGGTAACTGAGGACAGACAGGTCCAATGGATTGGATTCCCCTGTATCGTCTGGGACTGCGGCGTAGTGGCCTAGTACGTCCGTAGTCGATGAGTCAAGTGAATTATTACAGAGATAATAATTCACTGAGTTAGAAGGAGTTCTAACAGGTATGACTCATGACCAGCTCGATATTGGGCCTAGAGGGTCACACACATATGGTAGGCATTGCGATGAGTAGAGGTTCGGATATGAGATATCCGACGGAGCCCTTGTCTTATTGGATGCAGATCCAATACCCACTAGGGAAGGACCCATTAGAGTTTGACACGGGATCTCTATAAATAGGAGGGATTCACAGCCTCATAGGCTAGAGTCTTTGCTTGCCCTTCCTATTCTCCTCTCCCTCTCCACCTCAGAGTAGGCCTGGAGTTTTGAGGAGCGTCGTCGCAACCCTACTGTGTGGATCACCGCTAGAGAGGAGGACGCTTGACCTCCTTCACCCTCTCCTAAGGATCTGCAAGGAAACAGGGATATACGATCTCCCTAGGTAACACAATCTCTATACGCAATTTTGTGTTTTGCGGATTTTTGCGCACCAATCTTCGCACGACGACAAACATCTTTTTGGGAATCGGGGATTTTTGTTTTCTTGTTCTTCCGCTGCGCATATGATGTCGCCCCCCAATGATTTCCCAACATTCTTCTTGTATTCAGGAGAAAGAAATCGCAACTGTCACGGTATGGGGCTACCATGCCTTAATCTCTCCTTTTATCTCTGGCTAGAGCCCTTCAATGAATGTTCATAATAATTGATAGTTAGTCCAATCACAAGCAAGGTAGGATAGCTTCTTAAACCTAGTTTGGTACTCTTGAATTGTAGAGGTTTGTCGAATCTTTGCGAGTTGGCCATCGATATTTTTATACTCCGTAGGTCTGAAATGATTCAACAGTGCGTTCTTAAATTGATTCCACATCGGAGCCCCATGATTGTATTCCAGCCAATTATATTATTGAATAGCATCTCTTTCAAGGTGGATGACAGTAATTTCCACCATAGCATCATCGGACGTTCGGTAGTAGTGAAAGTAACATTCGGCGCGCGAAATCCACCATATCGGGTCTCCTTCTTCCCATCACGGGAAGTCCACCCTCATGCATGGTTGAAGCATATCCAAGAGCTATCTCTCCTTATCTAGAGTTCTCTCTGAACTCTCTCCTTGCTGAAATTTGGTTAGACTCGGCGGTTGTCCAATTTTGAATTCTGCAAACAAAGCGTACAATTTGTCCTCTAAGCGCGATTCAAGCCATGATTCAATCTGAGATTCCCATTCTTCAAATTTGGTATCAATTAGATCTAGAGAAGCCATAGCATATGCTTGTAGATCAGAGATATCTCTGTCTTTTTTTGGTTGATGGGTTAATGGCATGGGGTGGTGGAAAGTTCAAAAAAATTAAGGATCACAAAAAGGTACTGCAGCTGCTTTTTACTTCTAAAGTGTAGCAGTTTGGACGTAAAAGGTCAGTAGTTTATATTAAGAATTTTTTGGTAAAACCAAAGGAAAATCTACTATTAGGAAGTTTCAAAGCTGTCATAAAAATTTTGTAGAGATTTGGGCAGAAAAAATGCAGTAGCAAGATCAAACAAACTGTGCTATACGGTTGGAATTCTACAGTGTATCTAGCAGCCTCGACATAAAAGATCAGTGGTTTATATTTGGGAATTTTTTGACAAAACTAAAAGAAAATCTGCTGTTAGGAAGTGTCAAAGTTATTATAAAAATTTTGTAGAGATTTGGATAGAAAAAATATAGTAGCAAGATGAAACAAATTGTGCTATGCGGTTGAAATTCTACAGTGCATCTAGCAGCTTGGATGTAAAAGATCAGTGGTTTATATTAGGAATTTTTTAATAAAATCTTAGAGAAATCTACTGTTATGAAGTGTTAAAGCTGTCATAAATTTTTTTAGAGATTTGGATAGAAAATGTGAAGTAGAAAGATTAAACAAACTGTGCTATGCGGTTGGAATTTTACAGTGCATCTTTCGTCGTAGAGATAAAAACTTTACGACGAAAAATTTATGCAGCAATATAGGAATGAGTTTTTTAGATTTTTGAATAAAGATAACTAATTTGCAGTAATAGTAAGGTAGGAAACTAGAACCTATTGCAATTCACGAGGAGATCAAAGGATGATCCATGATGGTGGAGATGATGGCAGAATTCGACAACGATCTTTTTAGTAATTGTGAGAATTTCTTTGGGCGGCTATGGAGGGCTGATGGATGGCTATGGAAGGGCAGTGAGATGTCAAGAACGCTGCTCTAATACCAAGTATTAGAACCCTTGCGGATTTTAAGCTCGGGATTAATCTCTTTAGGGGATCGTCCTCCTTGGAACTCTATAGGGGTTCCTTCCTCTAAGTTGTTACTCAAAGGCTGCTAAAAAGATTCATCTATTGCTTGTCAAAAGAGGATGAATACATGGCTATTTATAGGGCTTCTAAACCCTATTTTCTAATAGGACTCCTACTCAAGATTCCTACTTCTAACCAACTCCTAATAAGACTCATACTCTAAGAAGCACCCTCCCAACTAACCCTAACCCTAGCCAGCCTCTTCACTTCTTTAATAGGGGTCGACAAGGTAGGTTTTACATGATGCCCCTTTCAAAAAAATTTAATTAGGACTCTCCTAGCTAGAGTCCTAACAACAGATTAGCTTTGAGCATCATAGGGGTCTGATGGGGATCAGATACAAAGGTAATTGGCTTTAGGTTAAGTGAGAGATTGTTAGTTATAGGTGCCCTACAAGCCAATCACGTGAGTGATGACACGTGTGACTTGATACACAATCTTTTTACTTATTATTATTATTTAATATTTTATTACTTTATATTGCTTATTACATGAATATATTTTGATGTCCATGGATCTATACAATGGGAATCGGATCGTGATGAGATCACGATAATGAGACCGATTCTGAGATCAATTTGCCTTTAAACATAAATTCTAAATAATTTCAATCATAGGTTACTCAAGAGGAATATCAAGATAACTGGATAGACTGATGTGTTGTATACCCGTTTGTATGATGGATGTAGTTGGTCTCATAATTGCTTGTGTGGGGACACTAGGGATATAGTGCAAGTGCTCATTGGAGAATGAGTTCACTGATTGATTTACTCACAAAATTCTGAATGGTTGATGATGCTTTATTATCAGTCAGTGATTCTATCGTCCCAGTAGTGTATTTTTAGGAACAAGTCGGCACTAATAGGGGGGTGAATTAGTGCAGCGGATAAAAATATCGGTTTTATAAAATCTTCGTTCGTAAAAAACCAATCTCGGAAGGTGTTTAACTTTAAAACGTTTACAAGAATGTGATGAGCAAATAAAGTAAGGTAGTTTGTAGTTAAAGTATATAGCAAAACAGAAATATAAACCATTTTATAGTGGTTCGGTCGTCATGACCTATATCCACTCCATCGATTCCTCTTCCATCGAGGCCACTGGCATACACTAACGATCTTCCTTTAATAGGTGAAGGTCAACCTCATTCTTACAACTCTATTCTCCTTTTGCAAGCTTAGGAGAGAACCTTTACACCCCCTTTTTGCAAAGCTTCCCTCACACTCTTCCTTAGAATGGTCTCTAAACTTTAGGAGGAGGGACTCTATACTTTACAAGGGTTTTCAACTATAGAAACATAGAGATTTTATTCACTTTTCTTGCTTTTCCATGCAAGAATAGCTAGAGTATTTATAGACCCCAAATAGCTTCAAAAATGGAGCCAAAATTCAAATCCTCAAAATTTTAGGGTATAAGCGGTACCACCGCCTGCAGTCTAACACTATGTGGTACCATCACTCGGTCTAGCAGTACCACTGCCTATAAGACTATGTATGGGTGGTACCACCGCCTAACACAGTCTCAAAGACTATGCCATGATGGTTTTACTTGTTTGGTCACTGTTTGGGCCTTTCTCTTGGCTCAACATAGCCCAAACTTGGCCCAATAGTTCCCTAATTAGGTTGGCCAAATTCTAATCCCAATTATGTGCTAACTATGAATTTTAAGATATTTACTAAGCTAAATAAAGTCTATAAGTCTAGGTTCTTCCGACGAGCTTCCAGCGATCTTCCGGTGAACTTCCGATGATCTCTCGACAATGTTCCAACAGACTCCCGGCAAGCTCCCGGACTTCACGACGATATTCTTAGCAAGTTCCAATAAGCTTCTTTGGCAAGCTCCTAGACTTCTCGGTCAATTCCGATAGAACTTTCGACTAACGTTCGGACTTTTGACGAACTCTCGAACTCCCAACGAAATCATATTCTTGACTCCGGGACTTCATTTTGCTTTATGCTTTGCTATCATAGTTAATCCTACACAAATAAAATACACTTCGATCTAGACAATTATTACTAAGCATGAATCATGTTCTCCGGCATATCATTTGTCTATCGATGCTTCGTCCGATTCTTCGGTGCATCGTCCTCTCTTGTGGCCTATTGCCCAATCGACCAGTTGACCTCCACAACTTTGATATCCTTAGCGCAATATCCACTCTTCTTGGCCCGATGCCCAAAACTATGGCCTGAAGCCTTCTGTCGTTACATCGATCAATCCTCGGGCACAACGTTCAATCTTCTGACGTGTTTTTCTCCGGCCTAACATGATTCTTTTTGCTTTAATTATCCCTCCCTGATCAAAGCTTCCTACGTCACTCAAAACACAAATTAAATCATAAACACTATCAATTGGTTTCATCATCAAAATCTGAGATTCAACAATCTCTCTCTTTTTTATGATGACAACCAATTGATGATGGAGTTAACCTTAACTCCCCCTATCAATATGTCATATTGATGGAACTCTTGGATTCAAAAATTCAAGCAACATGTTATCATAAACTTATGCATAACATCATCATACTTCTCCCCCTTTGTCATCAACAAAAAGGAGAAGTTCAACTATCAAGTGTTTAGGACATATTACAATTCAAATCATTGCATTATAAATATAATCTTCAGTTTTATCATCATGTAAGCTAGCAAAAATTTGAGTTTTGCAAGTTTGTCAATTTTGCTTTATGTGCAAGTTTAGCATGTTTTGCTTCTTGAGATAGGCAAGATAGCACTATTGCTTCTCTTGATATCGCAAGCTAGCAAGTCTTGGTGATCTTCAAGATACCAAGTTCTTTCTTCTCTTTTGAGAAGTGCAAGCTAGCAATTTTACTTCCTTTGCAATGTTTAGGCTAGCAATTCTAACAAGTTTTACATCAAGCAAGCTAACAAATTTTGCACCATACAAGCTAGCAAATTTTACAAGTGTTACTTCTTTTTGAAGTATTAAGGCTAGCAAGTTTCTGAAAAAGAATGTAAGATAGCAAGCTAGCAAGATAGTAATGAATCATTTTAGAATATGTAAGCTAACAATATTTGAGATGTTCAAAAAAGTAACTTTTGCTTTTTAAAATATACAAGTTAGCAATCTTTGCTTCTCTAGTATATTTTTGCATCTTCTTTGAATTGTGCAAGCTAATAAATATTTTTCTTTAGAGACGTGCATACTAGTAATTCTTTCTCCCCCTTTGTCATTGGCTTAAAGAAGGGAAGAATATAATTTTATAATTATTTTTCCCTTTACAATAATTTTTAAATTATGACAAAGATAAATAACAAAAATGAAAAATCAAGTCATGAATATCAAAACAATTTTTCATCATGAATATTTCATCATTGTATGCATCATTATCATAAATTAAAGTATTGCATGCATAATACCAAATCATCATTTATAATTACACCAATATTCCAATCATTATTTCAATCATAAAAAAAGAAAGATCAAATCTGAAATTTGAGAAATGAAGATCATGATCCAAAAAATGTATAAGAAAAATTTATGCGTTTGGGAGCTCTAACATGTCTAAGTTTATCATTCAAGTTAGAAAATTTGGTTCTCTTGAGATATTAGCTATTTTCTTTCCCCCTTTTGTCATTATAAACAAAAAAGAAAAAGGAAAGAACATAATGGTGTAAATATTCAAGTCATCACATGGAAGATATCAAGAAAATTTCGATGATGAGATATATTTCATGAATACAAGAAATTATACAAAGAAAAATCATATCATGAAAGATGATATCATGTGAGTACCAAAAGACATGATTCATTTTGACAAATCTCCTCTTAAATAATTAAAAAATATCTTAGGAGATCAAATAATAAAGAATATTCAAAAAAAAATTTAAGTCATGAATTCCGAAAAATATATTCTCTTTAGTAAATCACAAAAAGAAACATAGGAAAGAAAATTTTCAATTCATGCATAAGAAATTTTATGATCCAAATTCAAATCTCAAGTAATTCCGAGGAATCAAAATGATGATATAGATAAAAACTCATTCAAATTCAAATAATCAAAATCATTAAAATCTTTCAAGAAAATTCAATGAAGGAAATATAAATAGATTCTTATGAGAACTCGATTTATACATAATGTCTCAATTTTTCATGAATGCCATAAGACATGATTTATTTCAACAAATCTCTTCTTTTATAAGTGGATAAAAGAAACATAGGAGATCAAATGATATAATATCTTGATTCATGCATAAGAAATTTCAAGTTATAAATTTCAAAAAATCAAGATAAAGCTTATTTAAATTTAAATCTTCAAATCAAGATAATTTTCAAGAGATTACATAAGATAGATTCATCACTAAGAATCACTTGTTGAAAAATCGAAAAGCTTTAGAGGTATTTTCAAGAAAAATATGCATTCTCTCTTTTTGTTTTAATCTAAGTGATTTGATTTCATACAAGCATATTTTTATCTTTTTATGCCAAACAAAACTATGCATCATCGTTTAAAATGAAAAAGAACTTTCATTACGACAAAGATCGATAAACTTTAGGTCTTTAAACTTTAGGAGGAGGGACTCTATACTTTACAAGGGTTTTCAACTCTAGAAACACAAATTTTGTTCACTTTTATTGCTTCTCTATGCAAGAATAGCTAGGGTATTTATAGACCCCAAATTGCTTCAAAAATAGAGCTCAAATTTAAATCCCTAAAATTTTAGGGTACGAGCGATACCACCGCCTGTACTGGGCGATACCACCGCCTGTGGTCTAACACTTGACGGTACCACTATCTAGTCTAGCATTACCACCACCTAGAAGACTGTGTCTGGGCAGTACCACTGCCCAAACTAGCGGTACCACCACTTGACACAGTCTCGGAGACTGTGCCATGACGGTTTTACCTATTTGGTCACTGTTTGGGCCTTTCTCTTGACTCAACACAGTCCAAACTTGGCCCAACTATCCCCTAATTGGGTTGGCCCAATTATAATCTCAATTATGTGCAAACTATGAATTTTAAGATATTTACTAAGCTAAACAAAGTCCGTAAGTCTAGGTTTCTTCTGGCAAGCTTCTAGCGATCTTCCGGCGAACTTCCGACGATCTCTCAACAATGTTCCAACAGACTCCCAAGCTCCTGGACTTCACGATAATCTTCTTTGCAAGTTCCGATGAGCTTCTTTGGCAAGCTCTTGGACTTCTCAATAAATTCTAACAGAACTTCCGATGAACGTCCGAACTTCCAACGAACTCTCGAACTCCCAACAAAATCATGTTCTTGACTTTGGGACATCATTTTGCTTTATGCCTTGCTATCATTGTTAATCCTGCACAAATAAAACACACTTCAATCTAGACAATTATTACTAAGCATGAATCATATTGTCTGACATGTCATTGGCCCATCGACGCTTCGTCTGATTCTTCGGTGCATCGTCCTCTCTTACGGCCTATTGCCCAATCGGCCAATTGACCTCTATAACTCTAATATCCTTAGCACAATATTCGTTTTTCTTAGCCCAATGCCTGAAACCATGGCCCAAAGCCTTCTATCAATATGTCGATCGATCCTCTAACGTGACGTCCAATCTTCTGACATGTTTTTCTCCGATCCAACATGATTTTTTCTGCTTTAATTGTCTCTCCCTGATCGAAGATTCTTGCGTCACTCAAAATATAGATTAAATTATAAATACTATCAATTCATCATCAAAATCTAAGATTCAACAATTGGTTTATTCGACGTTCATCCGATCCTTCTACGCATCGTCCTCTCCTTCGGCGTATTGCCCAATCGGCATGTTAACTCCCGTAAATTCTGATCTCCTTAGTGCAATGTCTAATCTTACAACCTGATACCCGAATTCACGGTACGAAACCTTCTGCCGATATGTCGACCGATCCTCCAGCCCGATGTCCAACCTTCAAACCTATTCACTCTAGCCCAATTTATGATTCCTCCTACTTTAACCAATTTGCCTCTTCTTAATCGAAGATAGTCCTGCGTTACTCAAAATGTAAATTAGATCATAAACTCATCAATTGATTGTTAGGATCAAGAGCACTAAGAGGGGGGGGGGTGAATTAGTGCAGCGAAAATTTTTCAGCGATTAAAACGAAAGCTGCGTTCGTTCGATAAAAACGATTTCGATGTGAAAGCCGATTCTAAGATTACTTTAACTTGAGATTAAGCGAGATGACGTTAAAGTAGATCTATGAAGGCAGTTTGCAGTTTATGATGGAAAGCAGAATACAAGCGTAAACTGAAATACGACGTTCGTACTATAAAAGCCGATTTACGTCTAAACGCAGATTTAGAAAGTTCTGAACTTAGAAACTTATTCATAAGATCGCAGAAGGTAGTAAACAGTTATGATTGAAATCAAAACGTAAACGTAAACTGAAATATGATGATCGTACGAAAAAAGTCGATTTACGTCTAAACGTAAATTCGGAAAGTTCTGAACTTAGAAACTTGTTCGTAAAATCACAGAAGGCAGTAAGCTATTGAGAAGTTTGTAGTGAAGGTAAAATGCTCAAAGGAAATGCAAACTGAGATTTAGAGTGGTTCGGTCAATCTTGACCTACTCCACTTTTGGCTTCCTCCACCGACGAGGTCACCGACGTCAACTAGAGGCCTTCCTTCAATAGGCGAAGGCCAACCACCCTCTTACATATTCACTCCTTTTGACGGGCTTAGGAGACAACCCTTATAGAAGTTTTCTCTCCTCTCTTTACAACTCAAACTTTGAAGAACAGAAGGAGGAGAACTTTTGGTCTTTACAACAATTTTGAGCTCTAAGAATCACAGAAAGATATCAAGATTTCGAGTGTAAGTTGCTCCTTTCAGTGCTAAATGGGTGGGGTATTTATAGGCCCCAACCCAGTTCAAATTTGGAGCTCAAAATTGTCAATTCCCGAAATTCCGGGATCAGGCGGTTGCACCTCCTGACTGGGGCGGTTGCACCGCTTGGCAGAGCTCGAAGACTGAGCCTCTAGGCGGTGCCACCTCTGTCAGGGGCGGTTGCACCTCTGCCATAGCTCGAAGACCGAGCTCAAGCGGTTGCACCTCTTGACTAGGGCGGTTGCACCACCTGGCAGAGCTCGAAACTTGAGCTCAGGCGGTGCCACCTCTTGTCAGGAGAGGTTGCACCACCCAGTCTCGCTCTGAGACTGAGCCCAGGCGGTTGCACCTCCTAGCTGGGGCAGTTGCACCGCCCAATCTCCCTGGGAGACTTAGCCCAGGCGGTTGCACCTCCTGGCTTGGGCGGTTGCACCTCCCACAGCAACCAGGGTCCGAATGGGTTGATCCATTCGGCCCAATTTGGGTTTTTCAGGGGCCCAATTGCCCCAAGATTAAGCTAATGGGATCACCTCCCATTTTCAACTTAATCATTAGTGCTAACTACAATAAATCCTAAGACAATTTCTACAGCTTGCTCCGGTGCGTCAATCGCTTCTTCCAGCGAGTTTCCGGCGAACTTCCGTCGATCATCCGATGAACCCTCGGTGATGCTCCTGCAGACTTCCGGCAAACTCCTGGACTTGCAACGATCCACTTAGCAAGTTCCGACGAGCTTCTTTGGCAAGCTTCTGGACTTCTCGGATTTGTTCCCGTAGAACCTCCGACGATTGTCCGAACTTCCATCGAGCTCTCGAACTCCCAACGTGATCATTGTCATGACTCCGGCGCAACTCCTGCTGCATGTCTTACTTTCATCGTAGTTAATCCTGCACACTTATCTCAACACATAGATTAGACAACAAATGACAATTGACTTCATCATCAAAATCCGAGATTCAACAATGATTTCATCATCAAAATCTGAGATTCAACACTAAGTACACATTGAGACGACGGAATCATTGTTTGACAATGAGGTGTCATCAACCATCTAGCATTCCGTGAGCGGATCAATCAGTGAACTAATTCTCCAATGAGCACTTGCACTATAGCCCTAGTATCCCCACATTAGCAGCTATGATACCATCCGCCTTCATCATATGGATGGGCATACAATACACTAGTTTATCCGGTTATCTTGATATCCCTCTCGGGTAACCTATGACCAGGATTATTTACGGTCTGTGTTTAAAGGTGAATTCATCTCATTATCACGATCTCATCATGATCCAATTCTCATTGCATAGATATGAACATCACAATATATTTATGCATCAAGCAATATAAAATAAGAAAATATCATAATAATAATAATAATAATAAAGATTATGTGTCATTTCATGCATGCCACCACTCACGTGATTGGTTTGTATGACACATATAACTAGCATCTCATCTATCTAATATCCTAGAGACCGTATATTGGGCATAGTAACATCAAGCCCATACGAAATCTTGTCTAAGCCTCACTCTAATCGAATTCTCCCGGAAGACTCATCTCTCAATTTGAATGACCCTAGCTAGAGATTTTGTCTGAGCGAGCACATATGAGATATTTCTCTCATGATACCAAGAGCGGATGATCCTCTATTGACACTCAATTGTCTTCATAAGGTTGGTTGTCATTCCCGAGAACTAGTTGTACTAGATCTGGAACTTCCAAACCTATAAGTCCGACATAAAAAAATAGAGTACTCATATAAGATATCTTTAGTGTCTTAAGTCTAAGGACCAGAGACACAATTGGGACTATAGAATCGCTGTCTGATGTTAGGTACGTAAGCGGATCAATCAGTGAACTCATTCTCTAATGAGCACCTACATTATATCTCTAGTGTCCCCACACGAACGACTATGAGACCAGCCGCCTCTATCATATAGATAAGTATACAGTGCACTAGTCTATCCGATTATCTCGATATTCTTCTCGAATAACCTATGATTGAGATGATTTAGGATTTGTGTTTCAAGACGAATCAATCTAATTATCATGATCTAATCACGATTTGATTCTCATACCACAGATCTAAGGACATCACATTACACATCTAAATAATATGTGATAAAATGTTAGTAATAATAAGTAAAAAGATCATCATAATGTATCACAGGTATTATCACTCACGTGATTGGCTTATAGGGCACCTATAACTAATACTCTTAAGTATTTATAGTAAATAAATAAATAATCACCTAAACTATCTAATCTAATACAAGAGTCAAAAAAACATGCAACTAAATAAACCAACAGAATTTCAAGAAAATAATTTATCCATTATGATTTCATAGCTATTATTATCATATTTAAATCATCATCATTGTGATATTCTTCTAATGCACTAATAATATTAATACAAACAACTAAAAAATATGTACAATAGATAATAAACACTGGACAAAGTATATATTGTATTATTAGAAGTTTTTAAAGCTATAATAAAATTATATAATATTTTTTATATTCAAAAGATTCTTTGAGCAATTGATATGAGGAATTCTCTTGGGTAGGAACATCCCAATAGAATTCCTCATTGGACCTTTTGGACCTTTCGCTATTTAATTTATAAAATCTAGCTCATTCTTTCATTACTTATGGATGACCCCATAAAAATTTAATAGGTTGTTAAATAGAAAAAAGGAAATTTTTAAGAGATCTAAATCCGTCTTGTGTATATAAATTCAAAACATGGTAACATCAGAAAAGATACCACTAAAAGTAGATTGACAAACTTTCTGTAATACCATAATCGAAATAGTATTTGCCACTACATTATCAAAACTGATAAAAATTTTGGAAACTAAATAACACTATTCTAAAATTATTTTTATCATTGTATAAATATTATTAATTGTATGTCATTCATCAAAAACTCTAAAAGAAATAACTCATTTTGCATGATTCACCCATTATCTATCTAATGACAAGTGACTCTCTTGTATTAGTACATTTACTATTGATCACTTCAAATATCAGCACATATAGAAACACGATTGTCTAAAGCTCCAAAATAAATTTATAAATATTTTTTATTTTTTATAAAGATTATATAAAATGCAAGAGTGGTATGAGGAACTCATTTTTTATTTTTTATTTCTTATCAATCTTATTATGATTCAATATGAGATAATTAATCTATTGGCTTCATTAAGTCTAAACTATTAACTCAAAGTATTTGAAGTTATCGTCAAGATCTAATATAGCCCTCCAATTGTCCTGGTTTGATGGAATAATTGATATGTTGATTTTATTAAACTTAAATTATTATATTAAAATATTTAAGTTCAAGTTAATAATAATATACTCATCTGACTCTTATAAGTTAATTTTAGTTCTATCTATTTTCGATATAAAACTAATTATGATGTTACATTTAGAAGCATCCTCTTTTGTCGAAATCTTTAAGAACTTGTTCGATTCCTTATGAGAACTTGCATCTAATTCCATGGAAACGGCTACCAAATCGTAGTACTTATTCCATGTCAACATGCAACTATTACTTTGTCCTCCTTGGGATGTGAATCCAATTCGAGATGTTATCTGTCTAGTACCAAGTGTTCGCTATAAGTACCCCAAGTTTGGAAGCTAAATCTACTTATCCCGAGCACCATTTGCTAGCTTTTCTCAGCCTTCTTTTCTCTACTAGTAGAGAGCTGTGAGAAAAAATGGCGACAGTCAAGGCTGCAAGACCTGCAAGGGTTGCTGTGGGAGAGAGAAAAGAGCCTGCCAAGGCCGGCGACGGAGCACCGAAGGCTCCCGTAGCGAAGCGGGCTCCCAAGAAGTCCGAGAAGAAGCCCCGGGAGCTGAAGAAGAAGGTACATCGGATTCCTGACTCTTGAAAGACTATTCATATGGAGAAAAAGAAAAGATCGATTCAGTGGTAAGAGAAAAAGTAAAAGAAAATTTTACTAAAATAAATTTAAATAGTTGTAATTTAATTAAAAAAAATATAATTTCGTGTATCGATAATGTAGCAATCAGCACTTGGACTGATCCTACCTATATCGACGAACAATATCAATAAAAATTCTTTAGAAATACTGAAAATGTATATATATATTCTCAGTACAAAACAAGTGTCGTCGGATGGTAGAAGCCTTAAATGGGATCGTCCAATTTCCTCTAATCCGCATATCGGTAAGTTTTGTGTGATCGATGCATGCCATCTTTACCCAATTGAATCGAGCGAGATTGCAAAAATTGCCATGTGATCGGTCCTTAAATAATTGATACATTACAGTTTTCTGTGATCGAGTCCTAAATAATCGATGCATGACAGTGTCAAAACAGCAGAGTTATTATTGAAATGACCCAACTTAAAAAAACCAAGAAAGTGATGAGGGGTATACTCGTAGACTACTGATCTGACGCTTTACCGCAGGCCAAGAGCAGCAAACCAAGCGCCAAAAATTAAGAGCAGCAGCAGCATTATGATGATTTGGGACACTTCACACCATCCCTATCATATGATGTCTTGTGGTTTTCTTTATTCCCATCTTTTATCCAGTCGACTGTTGTGTAGTCTGAATGCTGCTGTGATGCATGTGTATGCGCAGCCTTGCGATTTGGGAACACGCACAGATGTATCTTGGAATTGTCGCCATGTTACGTGGAAATAAAGTGGTAATTTAGTACTGCATATCTTGAGCTATGTGATTCTGCAACAACTAATCTTGGAAATTTTTGATATATATATATATATATATATATATATATATATATATATATATATATATATATTAGTAATAATAAATCCATCCAAATTCGGGAATTTTTTTTGCATTTCCCTCACTAAATTTAAACTTTAACTTATATATTAAGTTTTCATTATAGATTGACATGACACTCTTTTTGCTAAGGTGCATTGCTTTCACATCAGCATTGTTAAAAAGAAAGCATTTTTCCGAGTTTGAGTTCCGAATTGGGAATTTTCTTTGCGCTCGGTCAATAGAATGGATTCCACATTACAAGAGTCCTGGCTTCTAAATCTCCAAATCAAGGATCTCTATCCAATCGATTAATGTCTCTCTCTACTAACAGAATAAGACATTTGTTGTATTATGCTTGAGATCATTAACTGAAGCATCGTTGATCATGATTTATGATGTCCATCATATCAATGAATTAATTTTTGGTAGGATTATTATGTCGAAGGTTTTTTCGTTTTTAGCATGTAGTTCTAATAAATTTATCAAAATAAATTATCATTTGGCAAGTCGACTGTCAATTAAACGCTAAATAGAATCATATGCGAACAACTAAAATCTCTCCATTATTTTATTGTGGTCTATGTAGACCCCATGAACAATAATCAGTAAAATTTTATTTCTTAATTCAACCTTCTGTAGATATATATATATATATATATATATATATATATATATATATATATATATATAATACACGGAAAACAATATATTAACAACTTTATTTCAAAGACAAATAGACTGAAAAAAAAAAAAAAAAAAAAAGAGTCCTGCATCAATAACAATACCATAGTTACATGATGCACAAAAATGAATTTACAAATCAAATCTCTTTGGCTCATATGCAAATCTATTTCTCTTTTCCTTGCGGAACAGCAAGTCTTCTGTGCCCATCACGTAGAGAACCTGCATCACATGCCATTTCGAGCGTTAAAGAAAGAACAGTAGAATGGCAATAAAAAAAAAACCAGAGATGGTTTCTGCAATTTCATCCTTCTGTCAAAACCAAAACCGAGTACCTTAAATGAATTTAGTATTCGGCATTGCAGACCATTGGTGACTTGAATCCTTTCCATGGGCTCGCAGGTAGCACAATGTCCATCACAATTACACTTGTGATACTTGTGAAAGTTGCGAATATTCCTGCAAAAACAATGATGAAAATGCTACGCAGCAGCCGATCACCAAAAGAAGAAAAACCACAACATTATATAAATAAATACCTCCGAAGAAAACCTTTATATGTTCCCTTCTCATCTGAAATATTTTGAAGAAAACCACTATAAAAGTAAGCTGCAAAATCAGGGTTTGAAGGAACTACATTTGCTTCAGTTTCATCATTGGGATGTTCCAAAAGCTGTATGGATATCCGTGTGGGGTTGAAGGACTACAAAAAAATAGATTATATGAGTCATGCTCCAGAAAAGACAGCTGCAGAATAAGAGAAGTTTAGGTTTCATATATAGTAAAATCTGACACTTCCTATCCTCTTAGTTAACAAAATCTACTCAAATTGGGATATCAGGTAGCTGAGACGAGCATATGATTTCAAGCAAGAATTGAGCATTTGATATAACTTTTTTTTTCAAAAAGTAATCTCAAGAACCTACACATTCAAATCGGAATAAGTCCGCATTATTAATGACACGAGCATTTTGGAGATAAACCAGGTCATCAAATCTCCCAGGTCCTCTTTGTTTTTCATATGCATAGAGCTGAAGAAACTTATTGTTTGTCTCGCTTATTGCAACTGCTTTCAGCTGAAAGGACACAAGTAGTTCATTTAGATAAGATTGAAATATTCAAAGAGAAATCCTACCGTAAAATGAGATGTACCTGTTTGACAAGTTTATGTACCAAGATATCCAATGTAGAAAGTATATATGACTGAGGTCCAACAAAAGCAAGGCAGTCATCTTCAAAATTCGATTTGTCAGTAAGACCACCGAGATAACTGTAAAGTGCATCCTTAAATCTGCATTCACATTATATATCAACACATAACTGATTGGGTTGTGAATATTTAGAAATATAGCTTCAATCATTTCGAGAGAAGTTACCTTGCATATTGATTATGATGATTTGCATTGTCCTGATTACTGGACCGTATTTCTGCTGCTAATGAATTTGTCTTAGCAGAGAGTATTCTCTTATACAAAATCTGCCAAAGATGAGATTATAAAAATGAAAAGTGGTTATCTATCTAGCTAAATATAATAGAATTAAAAATAAAATTTTCTAACCTGATGGATTTTAAGAAGCAAATAAAATGAAGTACTGCCATAGAAGATCCTTGTTTGCCTATCTTCATTATGTAACAATCTAGGTGCATGCTCAGTAAGAGGTTTCGATGTTTTCAACTGACAAGCTGAAAATGGTAAGTTTGTTCCCTCTCCCTGAAAATTATCAGCATCATCAGACATCTTGTCAACCTGTACACTTCCACCCTTGGCATCATGATCTATCTCATCCTCTTCCTCATTATCATGAGAGGATTCCTGAACATCATTGTCATCACATTGGCCGTGTGAAGCATCTACAACTGCCTCATGTGCATTTGGGCTGTCGTTAAAAGGCCCTGATGCACTCTCAATGCCCTCGTTTTCAGCATCACCATTCACTTGTGCTTCTGCATCTACCACAAAATCCACTGTCAGTGCTCCAGGACCTAATTGAAATTGTCTTCCTTCTGTACCATCGTCAACCAATTTGTCCATCACAATACCCTCAGAATCCACAACTATATTCTCTTCAAAATATACTTCAGGTGATAACTCGCCCTCTTCTTTCTCATCTTCATTGTTACAGATTGCAGAAACTTCATTGTATTGATGAACTTTGTCATTAAATCTTATTGGGTCACCACAAGTTCTGTCAACAACAGATTCCTGATTCTGGCCCCCCTAAAGCACAAATAGAAGATAATGACTCAATTAGAATACATGCACGAATATATTCTGGCCCACCTAGTACTCTTACAGTATCTCCATAGACTTCAATCAGACATATCTCACAAGCAGTTGAATTAGTGAATTATGTAAGAAAGATAAACCAAGTCTGTTATTGACAAGAGGAAATTCACTTGTTCATTTCATTAGGACATTAATGGCAACTAGCAACAAGTGGCCACAAGATTTCCATAAAAACATATTAACAGGTAGTGACTGCAATAGTTAAAAGCAATTGTATTAAGGATTGGGACTAAGCTAAAGATGAACAAAATCCAGTGATTCACCAAAGAGGAAGCACCAGACCACTCTTTTTACACCAAACATGGACCATGTTACAAAATGTGCACAATATAGTTGTTACATGATTAGAGATTAAATGTTAGGATGCTCTAGTATAAATCACCTAGGTGAGTCTTCTAAAATTGGGAGAAAAAAAAAGGGGAGCCTATAGATGGAAAAGCATGAGGACCAATAAATGTGTTATAACCAACAAAAGGGTAAAGCACAAAACAGTAAGGCTATCTAATTTGAAAGAACATGCAAGAACAAAAGGAACATAAATAAGAACATTATAGAGGAATTTGTAATAATACTTGAAAAAATCAAAGTTGATTAATTATTCATTCAAATTTAATGAACTAACAAACAATACATCAGTTCTCACAAGAAAATCATATTGCCTTGCCTGAGATCTCCATTATAAGCCAAAAGAGTATGGTTAGGAAAAGGTTGATCTGTAACTAAGAAGTAAAATAAAAGTCCAGAGATGAAGTTTTTAGGAGAACAAAGTCAACAATGTCAAGAACAATGCAACACAAATAGAACTAGGAATAGAGACATGAAAGCTGATAACCACATCAAAAAGAACCAGTTGGACAACAAAATCAGATAAATACCTTAGAGAGCATTGAGAAAGAAGTTATGATATACCAGAAATGACACACTAATGAGATAAATTCAAGGTGACACTCTGAATGGCCAAAATGTAAGATCAGAAGAAGTCTCGATAAGAGGACAATAAAGAATGATCATTTTCCAAGAACCTCGGGAAAAAACATGGCATCTGCATGTTTGAGCATCATTGTGAACTATATAGGCCAAGCTGCATGGGCTGGACATGTACAGAGAATCATAAAAGGCTTCCAAGAATATTTACATTCTTGAGTGATTAAGTTTAAGAAAAAAGATCCAACACAAAGCCCAACTTCTTTCCATACAAACAAGCAGTCTCGACTATCCTGACAACAATCAGCCACCAAAGATCAACAAAATGCATTTCAATATGAAATAGATAGGATGTACCGGCCCAAGCATCGATGGGTATAAGGACCGTCTCATTTCAGGTGGTCTAGTCCACCCATATAAAAAGGCCATGTGATTACCCTAATAGCTTCTCACACACACCACATAAAGCCCCGACAGCCTTTGCCATGCAAAACCGCACACCTCTGCCACACACACCGTGCACAGCTGCACACCTCCATCATGACCTTGTGCTCACCTCTGTCGCACACAGCTACCTACACCTCTTCTCCTCTTCATCTTCCTGCTCCTTCCTCTTCCTTTCTCTTCCTCCTTCATCCTTCTTCCTCCATCATCTCCTCTTCCTCCACTTCCTCCACCATCTCTTCTTCCTTCCTCCTCTTCCACTGCCTTTTCGTCTTCTTTTTCTTCCTCTTCGAAACACTGGTGCGTATCGATGTACCAAAATATGGTATTGACCACCATGTACAGATCTTATCAGATTATTAAAACCGGTCTGATAACCGAAATGGCGATTCTTGACAAAGATGCAAGGAAACCAGCAAATAGACAATATACAAATGATAGTTTGTGGAAGTGAAATTCTATACAATATCATTAGTACAAGATAACAGGATCAAATGTTGATATAAAAGTAGACATATGGATCAAATTAATTGAGAACACAAAATTTGAAGAATAAGCACTTCTCTTGCCATAGCAAGATCAGCTCCTATTATAAACTAGAATTATAATAAAAAATTGACACCCATTCTCTAATGAAAGCTCAGTATGAGCTGACACGAATTGCACGTAAAGAGAAAAAAAAGAAAACTTACCTAACTCTGACCACTGATAGAATGAGAGAGCAAAGTGTGACATCCCAATCAATCTCATACTGGAAATGGGAAGGGAGTTATGATAATATATGATTTTGAATAGGTCTACCACCAGTTATAGGATTTTGAGAATTTTGTGATGTGATTAAAAAGCTCATATATCCATCATCTCCTCTTCCTCCACTTACTCCACCATCTCTTCTTCCTCCTCTTCCACTGCCTTTTCGTCTTCGTTTTCTTGATCTTCGAAACACTGATATGTATCAGTGTACCAACATTGGTATTGGCCACCACATACAGGTCTTATCAGATTACTAAAAGGGGTCCGATACCCGAAACAGCGATTCTTGCCAAAGATGCAAGGAAACCAGTAAATACACAATATAGACCAACAAATGATAGTTTGTGGAAGTGAAATTATAGACAATATCATTAGTACAAGATAACAGGAGAAATGTTGATATAGAAGTAGACATATGGATCAAATTAATTGAGAACACAAAAGTTGAAGAATAAGCACTTCTCTTGCCATATCAAGATCAGCTCCTATTATAAACTAGAATTATAATAAAAAATTGACACCCATTCTCTAATGAAAGCTCAGTATGAGCTGACAGGAATTGCACGTAAAGAGAAAAAAAAGAAAACTTACCTAACTCTGACCACTGATAGAATGAGAGAGCAAAGTGTGACATCCCAATCAATCTCATACTGGAAATGGGAAGGGAGTTATGATAATATATGATTTTGAATAGGTCTACCACCAGTTATAGGATTTTGAGAATTTTGTGATGTGATTAAAAGTTCATATATCCAAGTCACTAGGCCAATGGGCCTACTGAACCATGACAATCAGTATCAGAGTGGATTATGCATGTGTCATAAGAGAGCTCAAGTACCAAAACGCTACCAAAAGATGATGCAAAAAGCACATCAATGCATAGGGCCACCATTGAACTATGGGACTTACACTTTCCGAATAACAATGAAAATCTCTCTGTCTCCTTCATTAATAAAAAGACAAAATATATAATATGTCATTTTAAGGTGATAGTTGTTGTTGTATCATCCTTTAAGAAATTTCTTGAGAAAAAAATTCAGCAGCTTATTACCTCAAAATTCTCATGTTGTTCTTTGGCAATCTGAGTACAGATGACTGACAGATTTGAAGTATGACCAGATATGAGACTTTCATATGCAACTTCAGCATCAGAACCACCAGAACATTGCCCTGAGGATGACAAGGTACTTCTGTAATCATGTTTTTTGTTTTCTTTGTTACTTTCAGTGTCCTGAAGCTGCCAAAAAACCCCGAACATTGGCTCAAAAAAGGTTGTCCATATATTCATGACCTTGTCGAGTTCACCCTCTAAGGTGCAATTCGCATGGCATGATAATTCAATGATCTTGTACAGAACATCATGTATTTCTGCATCTGTATACTCAAAAACCACTGGGATGAAGTGTCCTCCAGCAATTCTATCAAGAAGCATATTATCGTCCATCTCATTTACTTGTTTACATTCTGCCAACAAAGCTGCAGGGTGAAAATGTCAACATATGGTTAACAAGAAAGTTTTGAGTACAGCAGCCAACAAAATCACATAACAGAACAAGCAAAGAACAAGTGCAATATGACAAAATAAGCTTTGTCTACCATGAGTTACCCTGAAAAAGTTCCTGAATAAATACATCAAAACTGTTAAATATATCAATTGGTAGCATAAATATCATAAAAACTAGTAGTAGCTGCTGCGCATGTTCAGTAAGAAGAGTTATCAGAAATGTTGGATAATTGACACGCTGAATTAATACCATGCTAAGGAATTGACTAGATAGATCCTGATCTGGAGTGTAGATGCGGCATGTATACATGTCAGGTAGTAATGATCTCTCAATCAAACCACAAAGTTACAAGGTCACATGAGAAACGATACAGTGAAAAATAAACAAATTATATTAACCAACTATGACTGCATCTGTGGTGGAACAAAAGATACTTTATGGAAATATGATTTTAAAACTTAATCAACCTAGTGAATAAGGCAAGAAAATTTTTTAAGCAGCAATGAGTGTGTTAATACTAGCTGTCAAAATGGTAAAAATTCAAGTAGTAGCAAGTGCAGGATAATCTATTGGTCTAGATAGATTAAAATAGGTTGATGAATCAATAACTAGATCTTTGTTGCATGATCTATACGATAGATTTTAATTTCAGTATCAGACTTGGTGATGGTCCCTCATAGACAGATACATTACGAACATACCATATGATACGCTGCTGAAAACAGACAGTATAGATCATGCTACTTGACTTCTTCAGTTTTCCTTTCAATTTTCACTTCTTCCTCCATGTTTGGTTGCAGCAAGTTGGCTTTCAAGTCATGGGCATATGTGATACCAAATTTTGTGCTCCTGTGAGATGTTTTGAGACCACTCAAGGTTCAGCCATTATATATTATCTAGTTGGTCTAATTTGTTGTATATCACTGGAAAAAGGGGCAGAAAATGCTGAAATCACCTGCTGGACTAGTAGGTATGGACAGTATCCAACAACAGCATATCTTTTCATATCTTTGTTGATCAATACAACTAACTTTCCATGTGAGCCTATAAACCAATTATGGGCAGTATCCAACAACAGCATCTCTTTCGATATCTTTGTCGATCAATGCTTACCTTTCCATGTGAGCCTACCTTTATCTACTTGCCAAGGCTCTTGAGAATAGCCGATTTTTTTTTTCTCAAACTTCAAAAATTTGTGCCACAATGAAACAGATTCTAAGTCACATACATTGCATATGCTAAAAAAGTAGAGACAGGGGCTATTGGACAGATGAACTAAAGAGCTCGACACACCAAGTACAAAATAAAAACACCTTATAGCACAAAATAGCAACTAATACCATTATCACATATGTATTTTTGAAATAGGTTACATATTTGTTATATTTGACCATATAACTGAATCCAAGACAGACTCTCATGACGGAGAGATTTATGATACTCTGAATTTCCATTACTTCAATAGACAAAGTTAAAGCACTCAAGAAGATGAAACACTTCCACCAGCACATGATCATGTCCAATGTACATTTATTAAAATTCCATTTCAACAGATTTTTGAAAACTTAACACATCGAATACTTTAATAAATAACAATTTCCAGATTCCCAGTTTTAAAAATAGTTCCATAATCAGCCTTCAAACAAAACCAAATATTCTCAAGAGGTGAATGCCACATGATTAAATTTCTAAGAGATATTTATTCTTGGTGTTTGGATACTTTTATACAAGGTCTGAAATTTCGTACCGTACCGAAGTTTCGACGATCGCTCGGTATGGTACAGAACGGTATACCGCTCGGTATACCGAGCGGTATACCATTCGATATATATATATATTATATTTATTTTTTATTTATTTATTGATATATATATTATATTTATTTTTTATTTATTTATTGGCTGACGTCGCATCGCCTCGACGACGTCGCCTTTTCCTTCCCCACATGGGGCAACGTCGCCGAGGTGACATTTATTTAAATAATATATGTATATATATAATTATATATATATAATTATATATATATAATTATATATATATAATTATAATTATATATATATATATATATATATATATACCTTGGCGACGTCGCCGAAAAAGGCGACGTTGTGTCGCCTCGGTGACGTCGCCGAAAAAGACGTTGCGTCGCCTCGACGACGTCGCCGAAAAAGGCGACGTCGTGTCGCCTCGGTGACATTGCCGAGGCGACGCGACATCGCCTCGATTATTTAAATTATATATATATATATATATATATATATATATATATATATATATAATTATTCGTTCCGCCCGGTAACGGGCGGTCCGCGTACCGATAACCTCTCGGACCGGTACGTACCGCCCGTACCGGGCGGTACAGTCCGGTATTGCAGACACTGCTTTTATAGACTATTTTGAAAAGAACCTGAATTTTAACACCCTGTTAAGATTAAGTCCTATTGTTCTTGAGATAATTAGACCAAGTTTGTATTGAACTTCTATAGTTATCAACTCAAGATAATTTCAGCTTGCAAGCCCAACACAAATCTGATTTCTAAATAAATCTAACAGATGCTGAACTTCATGTAAATTCAGTTGCTTTCCTCTAATATATTTCCTCCAAAACTTATAGGAGCATATCTTGTAAATTTTACCAATAAATAACCTGAAATTTTTATCTTCATGTGTGATCTCTGGGCACATAACTTGATTTTGATCAAATCAACCTCCTCTAGGCAGGTAGATACATCAAGATTTACCAAGAGATAGGCACCTGACAATTCAAAATAAACTTTCTTCCTTGACTACAGGAACATGAACACCTTGACTCTAAAACAAATGAATTATGTCTCCAATATAAGTTTTCCCACCAGTAGCACCTAAAATTAGTTTATAAAAATACTGGCCAATGATGAAGAATATGACCTCTGATAGCATGATCAAGGTCTGCCATACCGAATCGTACCTCCCGGTACGGGCGGTACGTACCGATCCGACAGGCCAGCGGTACACGAATCATCTGGTATCGGTCTGCACTATAGTAGTGCACTGTAGCACTGCAGCAGTGCACTGTTGTAGTGCACTGTAGCAGTACAGTGCACTGTTACAGTAGCAGTACAGTGCACCAGTACTTTGTAGCAATGCACTGTTACAGTACTACAGTGCTCGGTGCACCTGGGTGTACCGCTCGGTACACCATACTGTACCGGTACCGAGCCCAGGTCGAAATACCGGCACGATACGATATTGCGAACCTTGTATGATTACATTATGTGGCTTCACTAATTCTCTATAGGTTCTTAAATATGTGTATCAAAAGGGTTCCAAATAGAACCTAGGTATTTGCCTCTAGGCAGATCATAATGGAAAAATAACAACTTTATCAAGAAAGGGGTAGAAAAGTATAGTAAATTGTAAACGACGGTAAAAGCAATATGTTTTATAGATAAGTCATGGTGAGCAGGCAATCAAAGTATTGCATAGCACATACGTGGAATGAAGCATATGCAGTTCAAGTAAAAAATTCAAACAAAATATTAAGTATAAATTACTACATAATTGCATCTAAATTACTACCAAATTTCAAGTCCTGCATAAAAATTTATAGGATGATATTTATACTCATAAGTATTTAAGTGATGAGTTATAACAAATGATTACATATTTAAGTGGCAAATGCCACAATATCATGTGGATATATAACACTACCAAGATAATACTAATGCAGAGAAATATAAAAATCTATACTGACATTTTCATGTTTATGCAGATCAAATTAGCTATTGGGATTCATATAATAAAATAAATAGAACTTCCAGAAAGTAACAGGTGTTGCCATCCAGGTGCTGCATATATGATCAGAACCAATAGAACATGTAAAGAAATAAAAAAACCTACACCTTTTATGGAAAAATTGGCCTTTCACCCCAGCCAAATTTTACTAAATATAGTATAAAAATCTAAAAAGGGGAGGAAAAAAGAAAAAAGGTCCATGATGCATCTGATGAAATCAAAATTACCTTTTGAACTCAGGGTCTTTGGATCTTGCTGCTTAAAATAGAAACTACGATGATCAAGTGATCTCAGATGGTTTGTGGCTTGAGCTTCAGTCCAAACTTCACTAAAATCTGATAGTTTTTCTAAAATTTCTTCTTCCTTCTGCTTTAAACGATTCAGTATTACAGGCAATGCAGAACTCACATTCTCACGTACAGCATCAATAAAATCCAGTCCATATTCATCATATAACAGTTCTATACATCTCAAATCTTGAGCTGTCACATAACCAGAAAAAGAACATGAATTTAGTTTTATTGCTTGAAAATAACAAATAAGTTGGATGCACATTCTGCATATATAGCTTATCACTTGAAAAGCATACTAACAAGTAAAGTAGTTTTCAATTGGAATATCACTTTCTCGTTCAACTTTGTCACCCTTGACCTTTAGCAGCATTTCCACCCTCTTAGCAGTTACAGTAACGAGTTTTAAAAGCATATCCAGCTCAAACCTGAATGTATTACAGAGAGTCATATAAAATATTCAAAGTATATATGGTCATAAGAAAGACATTTTGCTTTTGAAAGCTCAGAAAGGAAGATGGATTACACTTATAAGAAATAATTTATAGAGTAAATTTTCTCCTTATCTTTTATATCACTTGATCATCAGGTGTACAATTAAATTACTTGACTATAGCCAAACTGCTTAAGCTTATGTCAACAGGTTATAGTGATCTTGAGCAATTTACTTGCAAGAGTATGCATAATAAACAAAAGTACCTGTCATCATCACATCTGATTAAGCATTCTTCATACTTGTTCCAGTGCATAATCTTAAAAGAATTGTTCTCACTACCTGATGTCATGCATACCAGAGAGTCATTCAAGACAGCCGAACCAATTTCACTCATGTAGCTTGGCGGCAGTATATGACACTGTTAACAGGCAAGCATAAGAGATTAGCAGAGGAAAGATAGTCAATTTCCTAAAAATTAACAAAAAATACATGTTTTTGAATAGTACATGATCGGGGAGAATGACATAACCAGGAGCAGAACGGTGACATTTTGAGGTATCAGGCTTTAAATATCCTTTTCCATGATCACATTCTTCATCATCTCCAAACAGATTGTTTTTACAAGGATCTTTGTCTTTTAAAACAGAACTACCTCCAAAGAGCCTTTTTGTATCTCTAATCCTATCACTCTCAGACAATTTTTCCTGCAAAACATCTCCTTCATGATCCATGTCCATTGGTATCTCTTCTTCATCAACTAGTCTAGCTCGATGGCCTTCAAGAGAAAAGACACTGTTAGCATAGGATGACAAACCAGATATATCAAGTGTAACAACAATAACAAAAACTAATATTTTATTTGTCTGCATTGGAAATGAACATGAGCATGTGAAAAACTGTGGAACCTTGGACACATTTCTAGCATGAGCAATACAAGGCAATAACTGCACAATGACCATGCTCACATGCCATTTCAGCATGATTAGAGAATGCAGAAAGTAATTTCACAAGACTTGGATTAGCTAAAATGGAATTCAGCCTACAACTTAGCTCCATCAATAACAATATCTGTTGCTAAACCAAAATTGCAAATCATATGCAAAATCAATGCCAAAGTCAACACACTTGTCATGAACTTAGAATCACTCAAAGAATAATAAGCATAGAGCATCTTAACTAGAAGAGTAGATAAAACAAATACAATTACTTTTATATGGTAGCACAATTCAGAACTGTATAATCATTAATAGATGTCAAAAAGAAGCTTCTAAAAGTAAAAAAAAATTGCTCTAGTTTATGCTTAATAAATTAATGCGGACAATATTTTCGTATAGGCAAGTTTCCAAAGTATTGGAAATTACACAATAGGTTGCAGTAACATTTTTAAAAAATCAGGGTTGTGCTTCCAAATTAATTATTTGGGAAACAAGTCATGTCCAAGCGTGGCTGGAAATTATCACATTCATTCTTTTTCCAAGGCATTCATCTAACAAGCCAAGCAGAAAACATAGTCCAACCACTAATTCTGAATAACACAAGCACTCACTGAACAAGCAATCTTGCACAAAGACAGAAAAAATTCTATTTTATAAACTTTCTTATCTTAAATTACCTTCACTTTATTTTATAGATTGAGGCATGGGGATTCATCTTTGAACTTCTAAAATGCCCTATAAGGTCGCTAGTAGACAAGTATGTTGAGAAAGAAAAGAATTTAGCGGTTGAAGAGGTGAACTGGAATCTTGGTTGTGTATAAAATCATGAGTTTAGAACTTCAGATCACGATTAAGAATTAAAAAAATTAATCGAAAACCAAACTACAATATCTCACATTTTTGCACTAACAATGAAGAAACTCACAAGTTATGTTCAAAATGCAATTCATGATCCACATTGTTTGTTGATGATAGTTTTAATTATAGAAGGTAGTATAAGGATGAAGTCCAACTTACCCCTAAGGAAAACTTCTATTTTTTTTAACAAAAATACTGTTCAGAAAAATAAAGCCAAAAATTGAGCCAGTTTTGATCAAGGACTAAAATTAATAAGATGGAGCTGAATGTCACTAATCATCAAGTTTACCTTGGACTGGGAGGAAATTTTCTATGGTCGATATAAAAACAGTTCTGTAGTAATAAAAAGAATCAAAACATCTGACAATCGAGACCCCAAAATATTAAGAACATGATTTTACAAACATGAAAATGATTAAATGAATGCAGTGTTACCAGAAAAAGTATCAATATGAAATGATTGTGCTCAGAGAGACTTAGAAGTAGTGCTAACCAAGGATTAAAATGAAGTTTTATTTAATTTTTCTGTGAGTGATAAACAAAATCACCTATTCCTTTCTTTTACAATACTGGTGCTATGCATGCCCTTTGCATGTTAAGCATAAAGAAAGAAAATTCTCGCATTAATCACATTATGAAATATCTTTTTTGTAACTCAATCTGTCTCTATTAAAAAAATGTCCTTATCATCACATCTCCATGTTAGGAAAAAGGGAACCAAGGTTTAGGATCACTAACCATGGCATACATGGAGCAAGACTGCAGCAATGATAAAAAAGATGATCATTCTTTTCCATGGCTTTTAAAGGCCAAATTACATATTAAAAAACTTTGAAGCAGTATTAGCTACAGCTCTTTGAAGTTTCAGGTCGATGCAAAAATTTCCCACAACCAACAATTTTGGTGCCATAAAGTAACAATGACTGAAGGGCTTCTCTTGATCCCAAGGATGATTGTTAGAATCATAAAACTGATAAAAGACTTCACAGGAATTGTCTTTTTAGTTTCTACACATTAATTTTGGACACTGCAGGTGTCTGTCCTGATGATTCTCGAGCATGATTCATATAAAAAAAATTCCAACAATTTGTAAGAACCTTTGAACAAGGATAATTAACAAGACATATCTATTAATAAAACCCATAGTCCCCAAATATAATCCTAGCTCTAAAGGCACATTCTATATTCAACAATTGATCAAATACACGATGGGGCATTGTAAGTGGTAGGGTGGCCTAGTTGCCACAATCTACTGAGATCCAGTCCTGCCATGGATTCATCCCCTAAAAAAATAAAATAAAAAGAAACTAGCATTTCTACCTCAATCCTTCAGAAAGAATTCATAAGTAACAAGACAACTGTAAACAGAACTATAGTTACCTGTTCAATAAGTGCAAAAGAAAAGATAAATAATTCAAGAACCAGAAATACAGAAAGCATGACTAGCATCCAGGACAACTCAACTTCATTCAAATCTTAGATTCAAACATAGGTAAACTAACTATATGATAAATTTACTTTACATTTACAAACTATAATTCATGTTTTACTTTAATTATCATGCTTTGAAAAGACAAGGATCTATGCTAAAGATGTAATCCTGAACTTGAATTGTGTGTCAATGTGAGAACACATTAGTTGAATGGAAATAGGTACATTGGAATCAGGCTCATGGTTGATAAAATATGTTAGTGATTTGGTCCTTTATTACACTCATTGGTTTCCTGCAGAGCAGCAGGATGTCCGACAACAGTAGGCAACTCCACATTTCATTCCCAAGAACAGAATTGTAGCAGAAAATCTCTGTATCCCAACAACTGATGAAATGTTCTATGAAGCAAAATGTGTGTAAACTTATTCATTTTCTTCTATTCAAATATGTTACTAAAATGAAGTCAAGGTTCATTTAGAAATATGATCTACAAGATGAGATCATGCATAGCGTCATTTCATGTGCAAGTGGTTCACTATGGTAGTATTTGGTGGTGCACAACCAATGTTTAATCATGATCCATACTAGACTTCCATGTCCATAAGAAAGCGGTAAATCACAAATTACCAACCATTGAGCCCTTTGAATTTCATCTTGAGGCCATGTCTTAAGTGTGAATTTATTAACTCCTTGTTATAATATAAAAATCATGAATACTATGGAGGATCAGCTACACAAAACTTCTACTAGTTTTCTATTTTCAATAGGCTTAAACAGGCAAGAATACAAACATCAATGTTATTTTTTTAGCATGCCTAAACAAACAAGGGACTGTAAATATACGATTACAATTAGACATATTTAACAGGTCATTAGACATTTTAGCTTCTGTTTTATGAGAAAAAAATACTCAACTAGCATGAAGATCAATCGATGGCACCAAGTTATTCTGTAGTCTGTACAAATTCTCTTATTATTCAAAAGAAAAAAGCTTTGTATGTTAAACTGCAAATTTTGAAGTAGCTTCTTCACCTTTATGCGGTGGCTCAGCCACACAGTGATCAAACCTTTGAGAAGGCTTTTGCACTGGCAGTAAATTGTTCAAGTTCTTATGAGTCTCCTTTTGCACCATGCACATCTTGCTTGAGCCTCTTTGGTCCTTACCCACCACAGAATGTCTCTCAATGTATTTTTTACTCTTGCTGTGCTCTAAGTTGCTCAAGTGACAATCAGCATACAAACTGAGACGGCCTTCCTTCTGAAACATCCGGCGATTGCAAGTTTAAGGTTAAAATACATTTTAGTGCATATATCAGGTTATTTCTACAAAGCAATTCCTACTTCCTAAACCTTGTTCTATGCTGAAGAATGACATTAGTTTTGACCATAAGACCAGATATAACTGCTGAAACCATGAAACTTATCAAGCGACAATGTCCCAGTCCCGAAAGAAAGAAAGAAAGAAAGAAAGTACCTCTCCGGCAGGAGCATCATTAGAATTTGTTGGCCTTTCTTCATCCTGGGGACTGAAAGGCCTGCTAGACGACACAATACCATAACGCTTTCTTTCTGAACCATGATTAAAAAAGAAACTATACTCTTCAAGCAAGTCATCATGGCCTTGAAAAAGCGCCATTACCTGATAAACAAAAAAATGTCAGAGCTTTCCAGAGACAAAAGATATGGCACGTACCACAAATGAAAAATAACGTAAACGCAATGAACCTCTTCGTGTACTTGGTCCATGGGCTTGCGATCTGTTCGATGCATTCTGAAAATATCCAAGAACGACGTATACTTCGCCTCATTGTTTGAGAAACGACTCTGCGTGAAGAAAAAAGAAAGTCACAGGAGAACATCACCAGTATCTAAAACAGCTGCAGAAATAAATAACAAGCTACTAACCCGTACTCTGCGAACATGAGCTAGGGCATCTCGGTAATCGGGCTTCTTTTCAGAAACGGAAGGGGCAGGTGCATCCCAACCCTTGGGCACAAAGACGTCGAAGGCAAGGGCCGACTCAGGGAGCCCTGAAATCCTGAGTAACTCCTTCAGTCTTTCCACGGTCTCATGTACAGCGGAACTGCAATCAACTCCACAAGATTGAAGATCAATACTGGCAACTTAAAAGAAGATTTCCGAATCGAAAAGAACGATGGAAAAGACTACAATATCAAACCTTTGTTCTTTCATATCCACCACGGTATCAAGAAACTCCTCGTACTTGTCAGGATCAAGACCTTCCTTCAACGCCACCAAAAACTCTAGGGCATCGTCGCAACTCACTTTCCGGCGATCAGCGCTGGGGCTTGTCATAGCGGCACCGCGGTGTTGCTTCGATCTGCTTCAAAACCAAAGAGAGATGGAATCTCAAAACGAGACCATAAATTTTGCAACGCCACAGAGAACAACGAAGCAAGACAGAAAGAGAGGAAGCGACAACTCACAAATCGTCCGCAGGGGATCCCGTCGGCTTCCGCTTCCGCTTCCGCCGCTCGACGGAATGATCGGGATCGTCCCCACTCCCTTCCATGCCTATGGACAGTCGTCGTCGGGAAGCCCAGAATTGCAAGCGCCGCAGTCTTCTCCACGACCATCGTCCCCGAACATGAGATTATATACAGACAGGGGGAGGGAGTCGTAACGGAAGACAGAGTTCCCAAACGGGGACTTGCCATGTGCACCGTGATTCGGATCTCATCTAGGACGCATTGAGATTCTCACAAGCCTCTACGACAGCCACGGAGGGTTTCCGAGTGGTAATCGGAGACAGCTTCCCGCCGCGCGCGTGCATCGCGATTCGGATCACATCTAGGACACGTTGAGATTCGCACAAAGCTGCTGATGAGCAGTAGTTAGCGTAGCTGAAGATTTTTTACCATCATCATCATCATCATATATATATATATATATATAAGCTGGAAATCAAACATAGGGAGGGGTTCGGAACAAATAACATCTTCATTTATGACGATTAAAGATCAAATATTTTAGACATGTTTTGCATGACTATCATATCAACGTTTAACCAATGATAAATAGCACTCGTGCATCGAATAAGTTGATTAATACTCTTAATTATATTTACTAACAATATAAGCCGTCAATATTTGTTTTGAATACTTTTTTTGCGGTCTTTACAAATAATATTTATATAGTATTCGGGTGATACCCTAAGCTTTAGGAATTTTAAGTGAATCATATATATTTTGCTAATTTAATTTATTTTAACAGACTCTTGAATTTAAGCTATAATAAGTTACTAGATACTATCGATTTAGATCATGACATATTGATCTAATATAATATTGAATATGGTGAGAGACTCACAAGTATTAGGGGATGGATGAACGTAGAGGAAGAATTTAATATGAAATCATTCATCGAGACACGTCCTCACGTGAATCATGATATATTTTGATTTTGGGTCACGATGATTTCGACAAGACTCGGACTAGTAAATAAAAGTTTATAATACACAAATTTAATCTCACATGGGAGAGAAGATTTGAATAAACTTGTGAATGGTTTAGCCCCCCCCACCCATCAATTCTTCCTTCCTTCCGTCAAATTGGATCGTAGAAAGTAGTATCGATCAGGTAGGCAAGAAAGTAGTCTCCAAATATATATATATTTATGGTTAAGATATAAATATAAGTAAGCACCAAAGGAATTTTATAATCGATATATATTTGATTTGCAAAGAACATGGCCAGTGGCACCAAAGGAAAGGAGATTAATTTCATTTAACCGATCTCGATGAAATCGATGGATGAAATCGTGATTCATTAATTAGATTAAATTAACCTTCTCTTTTTATTTATTATTAAGGATAATTAGACTTTTTTAAACCAATTTTAAATATTTTATTATTATAAAAATGAAAAAAAAAAGAATAAGAAGAAGAAGAAGAAGAAGAAGAATCATTTCTCTCCCTTCGTCTTCATCTCGATGTGCCATCATTTTCCCTATCATATATGATAATATATTCGATGTATATTTATATTTTTAACAAAAAGAACAAATAAAAAAATCCAACTATAATGCATAATGTTAAATACTAGACTCATTCTCAATGTGTTTTGCAAAACCTTGGAGAGAATTCATGGAGTTGATAGAAAGTTTCTAATACCAACTAGTGTTCCTACAAGTTCCAAGGTTTCAAGGATGACGTCGATCATATTTATCATAGATAATAGTGCCAAAAAGTTAGTATTATTATTAAGATTAGCAATAGCATATTTAGCTTAGAGTGTAAATTAAGTGAGCTCAAGATCAGATACATCGAAACCCCACAATATATTTGGGAGTAGTGGCCACACCCTAAGAGATGGAAGACCTTTAACATCATCAATGTGTTTATACCACAAAAAATTATGGGTGGTATTGATGGTCTTGCGTGAGGCATTTTTACGAGTCCAGAGAGAGTGTGTATAGGTAAAGAGTTTAAAACATTATTAATTAGCACAACATTTGTGTAAGGAAGTTTTCCAATTGGAAAATCTAGTGCGTATTTTGTTAGTAAGATCTTCATGCTTTGAAGCAAGAATCTTATGTGATGCAATTTGAGCTCCAAATTTCTTTTAATCTAAAGGCACGATTTTCTATTTGCTCTAAAAGTTAAAAAGATATCATCGACACATATTATGAGGTTCATATGATAATCTATGACTAAATTTGAGAGGAGTGAGCAGATCCTAGCATACAACATTGTGGTGAGTAATTAATTACACAACTAATATGTAAAGATTTGAATATAAGGGTTCACCTTGCCAGACTCTCCTTCCTTTGGCTTGTAAAAGAGTTGGATTTCATTCCATTAACATGACAAAAGAAAATAGGAGAAAAGATGCATAGCATAATCTATTAAATAAAAACAGGTGCAAAGATGATGAGGCTCCATCAAAGGCTTTTGCTAAATAATCAAAGGATTTCAATTCTTGGAGTTATAGAATGAGTGAGCTATTTCTTAGACAATTAAGATGTTATGGATCGAGTTTTAATGAAGGATCGGTCTTTAATGAAGGCAGCTTATTAAATAGAGAGAGAGAGAGAGAGAGATTAAGTAACTGAGATGAGGCTTGAGGTGATTTATAATTTACATTGCAACTTTTGCCAAGATCCTATAATTTACATTTGCAAAGGAAAATAAATCTATAATATTTAACATCTTTAGAATAAGAAATCTTGGGAATAAAGATAAGAATGGTTGGGCAACAGCAATATTGTAAAAAGGATGAAAAGACTTGCAAGAGAGATTGACAAAGTAGGATTTTTAGAATTCACTGCTAAAATCATCAACGCTAAGGCTTCTATCATCCCCTAACAAATTGACAGCAACATGTATTTCCAAAAATTATGGGGCAACACCAATCCAAAGAGATATATAATGTTGACTGAAAATTTTAACTGCTCACGTTGACCAGATCTGTGCCCCCAAACTTGGCTCTTCATGCACATGTCCAATGCTTGACCACCTATATTCATTCGACATGACAAGTCATTTACCTTGTTATCCCTGTCCATCGCATTGCAAGCGAAAACTAGACTTGTACGAAGAGCGTTCTCCATCGGATCCCAGCGAAATACATACACACACACACACACTAAGCCAACAACGTTCTCCAACTCACTCTTCCTCTCTTTTGGAGACAAGAAAACTAGCCTATAATACATACACCATTCACTCCACCTCAAAAAGTTCTATCAGCCTTTCAAACACAAACAGAACAGTCACTTTTTCCTCTCCCCTGCTGTTAAGGGCATCATCAGCTTGACACCGACAGCAATCAATGGCAATCATCTGCTTCGAGGACTTCACCACCAGCATCAATCAACAAAAAGAGGAAACACAATGCAATCAGGTGGACTCTCAAAAATGAGTTCTCAACTCTAGTGCCAAGTAAAATACGAGCAAGTATGCTGTATTTTCTCCCGTTTAATCGCATGGCAGAAGATCACAAAATGGGTTCATAGCAATGGACAAACTCCTGCATTTGGCCGCAGCACAAGCACAAGAATCAACAAGCACCTCCAGGAAATGGCCACATCTAGGTTCGGTTTTACCAACCGTGGTTTTCTATCAGAAGGTAGCTATTGTCCACCGTAACCACCTACTACCTTTCTTCCTTCTACCTTAACCACCATCTCTGAACTGCAGATATGGGGCCGTTTAAGAAAAAAGCATAGCGATAGATATATGGACTCACAGTCCGACCAATCCTTGCCCACGCACTCTGATGATAACCAGCAGTTACAGGAACATGGTACATGAGCTTCAGCAGCTGCGATTACAGTCAAGGAGGAGAGAATTAGTCAAGATGGAATACACCGATAACAAGCTACAAAACTTTGATGGGAAAAAAATTATCAAAGGTGAAGGTGGGTTGCAAAATATCCATTTGAAACCATTTTCATATCCACGACGGGCCGGATATGGCTTTGAAGTGTGTGCCCATCTGTATCCAACTCTGCTATGAGTCTTAAAAATACAAACATGGGGTTCGATTCTATCCTTATTTGAGTATCCAAACTTAATCAATCTATACTAACCTAAGGAAGTTGTTATTTAATTGATTCTTTTTATATACAGTTTTCTCTCTTTTTCTCCCAATCCTTTTCTTTCACATTTATTCTAAAATTTTCCTTTCCAAAAATTTAATGATTGATTGATTTGAACTCTTTTCTTAATTATCTATCGATGTCAGACTCGACTTATGTATTATTTCCATTGCATCAGCCCAAAATGCAATCCAAATGCAAGTTGTATATCCATCTGTATCCTTGTCCATTTTCAGCAAATATGCATATAGAATTTAGTATTTGTTTACATCTGTATCTAAATCACTAAAGATCTGCTGACAAAATAGATATGGTTTTTTCTTACCAAATCGTATTGATCCATTTTCATCCCTAGTATCAGTGAAGAGACCAATAGTTAGGGTGACAGCTGGCTGTTTGGGTTTATGGAGGACCATCTGCATCTAAAAATGAATGCTGACAAACTAGATACGGGCTTTCCATTACCAAGTCATAGCAATCCGTTTTCATCCTTAGTATCAGTAAAGAGATATCTCTTGCCTACCAATCCATTCAGAACAGTCATCTTTTTTTCTGTATGCTTGAAACACAACCCAGATTAAAAATGCACCAATAAGACCATCAAAGTAATTGAACTAAAATAGTCTTGCTGCCCATGGCATTGAACTTAATGCAACTGTACATAGTTCTAAAAGTAGTCTTGATCGGTTCTGCATTGTTATAGCCAACAGAACTAACCTGCCAGTATATGAATGTCTGAATAATATTGCGCTGCCACCTGCATCAGCAAAATTTGAAATTCTATGCATCAGATCTTGAAAAGATTAAAAAGTAGAAACAACAGAATAATGTAGATCAACCGACGAGAATAAGGATATGATTAGAAGAAAGCCCAATCCAATCTCCGCGTTTGAACTTAGAATGTTCAATGTAGTTCCATTTGCCTCTACCCACGAACAAGGTTCCTCCAAGTATTTCCTGTTCATGAAATGAGTAACCATTACTTTAGTTGATTATTCTTATCATTTATTCTGAAGACGCAAGTAAAGCACTTTAGAAATCATAATCAAATAATAAAGTATGACTATTATTTGTATTAGATATAAAGATTTAACAACTAGTCCCATACTTGTGAAGAAACTAACAAAATTATGACAGATACATCAAATATAATGTTCCTATGTACAGTTTGATGAACATGAGAAAATTTTTGTTCATGCCACTGTAGATAAGACATTATTTGAGTCCATGAACATGAGAAACTCTTTGTTCATCATGTTGTAGCAAGAAAGAGGAATTGGAAAAGCATAGCCTTGCGCAATGAAAGTTAAAGAGCAGGCATGGCAAAGGCTCCAAACTTTGTGCCTACAATTGATGAGCTCCACCGTAACAAAAGGTTAAATTGTATATAATATATTAGGTTTCTGCAATTATACTTAAAAAGTGCTTTCTGGTGGAAAATAAACTCATTTTATGATCCAAAATGATATCTAACCTACTTTGTTTTTTATATTCTAATACCACAATAAAAATATGCCCTCATTGTTAATACAAGTCTCTGATTGATTATCACTATTCTCATGTGTTATAGTCTAAACGTAGCAAAAGTTTTAACCAATTATATCCACTGTTCAACTATCAGAAGTCGATGATTTTTTTATTTTCTATTTTCAATGAATTATTCTACTGGTTCCAGTATATAGCTCAATGACAGTATAATTACATGTTTCTATGCTTCAAATAAGTATTTGAACTTAATTTAGTATAATAATATGTTTAACAAACAAATAGTTACGTTGGGCTTGAGAATATACAAATTGCTAGGCCTTTTTAGCAACAAATGAATCAGGTCATCATATTGTGATCATAAATTTTGGCATGTCAGCATCAAAATGATGCATGCCAATAACAAGTATGCTCTGCTTGCACTACAAATTTCAATGAAAACAAGTGCATTCAACAGACACCTGCTATATATCAAGGAAATAACTCTCAAAACATTCCGAAGCTTGAAAATAACCACACTAATTGAGATGTTAAATGCATGACCAAAATTGTGCTGTAAATGTTTTAGTACCACATGATAAATAATTTTTGTACGCAATTAAGATATGTTTAACATAATACTCATCTGATAGAAAACTAAGTTTAGACTAGAGCTTTGCATACAGCAAAAACATAAACCACAATCAGGAAATTACTCCCTAGTAGTCTAGTATTGTGATTAAAATAGTGAAACTTCCTTGCTGATGTGCTCGTGAGCCCTTATATCAATGATATTTCTCTTATAAACAGCATGCAGCCAAGACATGAGTTCCCACCCAGTATCTAATATCATCCATGTCTATTCATGACCTTAATACATGGGAAATTACTGCTCCTTTTCCGTCTAACAAGCAGAAGACAATTGAAGATCCAGATGAGGTTAAAAAAATTGAAGAACAATCAAGCAGCTTATCCACTATTGTCTCTGGCAAGCAATGTCTCAAACAAAAAATTATTTACCTGTATAAAGAAGAATGTGCAAAATTACGCCTTAGAAATTTGGCCACATGCTCAAGAGCCCAAGAAAATACAGGTATGAGAGCAACTGTCAAGCAAATTAGCATTAAAGGATCCTAATCAACATCAAACCATGACAATGACTCAAACATTATGTAGTTCCACTAAGAAGTTCAAAGAACAACAAATTCAAGTAACTCACATTTAAAGTGTAGCTGTGATGTAACAAGTGTAATACAATATATCAAATGAATAAAATCCTTTGCTCCGATCAGTGTTTGAAACCATGTTTGGATAGCAGAGAGGTTCCATGCCCTCGGTTTCTGTAAAGGGAAAAAGATAATAGAGGATATGTAATGGTAAAGTGTACCGCTTGACTAATGCAGCTAAAACCAAACTTCATGATGCAAGGTTTTAAACTGTAATGACTTATCTAAAACTCACCCCATAGAGAGTGTATAATGAATAAACCGAGGAACAAGTAGTACCCAGCAACGACAAACGATATGCCCTGTTTGAAAGATTTCTTGGCAAAACTGGAAGCATCCCAAGCACAACAACCACTAGTACCTGATACGAGCAAAATTCAATAATTTACAGCAGATGAACAACAATATGCAAAAAGCAACTTAATAGAGTAAAAATAAGCATTTTTGTCATTGTTCCTTATAAGGCTTGTAGAGCATCCAATCAATTCTGTTTGGTGAGATAAAGACTGAGAACTTCAACTTCTACACCATGCATTGGTGGGAGCCTTGTGCATTGGGCAACACATTTTAGAAGGTAACATTTAATGCCATGGTAAAGTAGCTCATTTATATGTGCCCATAATGGTGGCAGAAGCATTTTCACAGATAAACACAATTTTGAATTAATATGAACCAGGTGTCTGCAAGGACATTTTTGACAACAAATAATTGAACACAAGTGTACAGGAACAAATACCTGATTTCGGCTTACAAGCCCAAGTTCTTTTACAGAATTAAAAGGACATTATCAGCTTCTGTGAGAAACATGGTATCAATAATGACAACTTAAGGTTCACCTGCTCTATGGTAGAGACCTTAGAACCTTGACAACTATGGTATAGTAGAACCAAGTTAAAACTTAGAAAAAGCCCACAAAATGTTCCTAAGGAAACGTAAGCCAATGTAAATAATTTCTATTTGATCTCTCTCTAATATAATACAGTTTATGAGCCCTGTCGATCAGAATACATGATCGGCCATTGGTTGATCTCCAAAAATGAACAGTGATCAGGAACCCTATGGCCTATGCAAACACAAACCTAGCAGTCGGACCCATACCTCATCTAAGAGTCCTACAAGAAGCAACAGGAGAAATATAGGAACAAGAAGTTTGCCGTAGTTTAAGGAAGCCCACCTACCCAATGATTTAAAAAGCGCTAGGCGCCAAGGTCAAAAAACGCCCGAGGCGCTAGGTGCTCGCCCGAGTGAAGTGAGGCGCTAAAATATAAAAATATATAATATAATTAATAAATATAATTATTTAAAATTTTAAATAAAAATATACTATTAAATTAATCTAATAAATACAAATACTATTACTAGTATATAGTTAACAGTATACAGTATATTGTTAACAGTATACTGTATACAGTTAACTGTATATAACAATATATTGTATACTGTTAACTGTATACTGTATACTATTAACAGTATACTATCAAAAGAGAAGAGTGTAAGGGAAGAGTCGGAAGACCGAGGGTGTTGACTGAGAAAAGCGGGAGCGACAGCTGTGAGCGACGACAGTGGTAGCGGCAGCGACGAGCATCAGCAGCGATAGCAGGAGCGGCAAGCGACGACAGCAGCACCGGCAGTAGCGGGAGCGGAAGCGGCAAGCGAAGACAGTGGCAATGATAGCAGCGAGCAGCGGGAGCAGGAGCGGAAGTGGCAAGAGGAGACAGTGGCAACGATAGCAGCGGGAGCGGGAGCGGCGAACAGGGTTAGGGTTGGGGAAGTCACGCTGATATCGATGCTTTAGTTGGTTCGATTGAACCAACTAAAGCACCGAAGACCGAACCAGACCTCAAACGCTGTTTCGGTCACCTGGTTTAACCCAGGCGCTCGCCCGAAGCGCCCGACGCCTGGGCTCGGGTGAGCGCTCTTTGAAGCGAGACGCTCGGGCCTTGCCTCGCCTTGCCCAAGCACCTAAGCGAGCGCCCGAGCGCCTTTTTAAATCACTACACCTACCTTCTTTGTTATTCGCCACTCCTATGTAAGAATGGAGCTAATAAAAAAATCTTTCAATCAGGTTTAGATAGACCCTTAAGATCTTGTGAACAACATTACTGTTCATTCCATAATTTTTCTTTCTGCAGGATAATAGAATATTTTGCAATGAAAACTAAAGTCCAGCCTTGGATCAATGGAGATAATTATTTAACTGTTTCTTTATATTCCATTGGAACTTATAGGTAGTATAATATAGTCCAACGAGGACATCAAACGATACTCCTCTGATTGAAGCAACGATGATATTATTCATTAATTAGCAGCCAATTCTGCAATGCCATGCTAATTGCACAACATGGTTCTTATTCTTATCAATGGATCCAAATCCAGCAGCTAAATCAGCAAATATCTAATTTTGCAGTCCAAGAGTTCCCCACAAAGACCTACATAAAGCATGAGAAATAAAAAACACAAAAAGCCTTGACATTGACAGATAAGGAATAGAACAAACTGAAGTCTTCATGACCATTTGATAATGTCAGGTTATTCTCTATTTATCATATTAAAGTAATACCAAAATTTCAAAGATTTTGTGTGCTTTCTGCCCGTAAAGAGAGGGCTGTTCAGGTGTGGATAACTAACTAACTATGAGAAAGTATACCAGTAAGGAGTGTCAGTATTCCAGAGGCTAAAAATCCATGAAAACATCTAGAAATTATTTAGATCTTCGACCAATATTTTGATTTTGATAGAACTGTGACAAGTCCAAGAGCCTTAAGAGTTTATGTTTCTTGTATAATCAATCCATGAACAAAAATCTCCAAGATATTTAACACACAAAAAGAGGGGTATAATAACTGACTGATGAAATTAGCAAGTAATTTAAGGTGTGCTAGGTTAAAATCCTGCTAGTATATTTGACAAGTTTCAAAATGAAATATATAAACTTATGCAGTATTTGAAGTACTAATGAAGATATAACAGTTTCATTTAGCAAGAGTGCTTGCGGAATATCTTCAGCACGAAACAGCAATATACATACAAATCTTCACAATTAGAGGACAAATCTGAGAGCCTAAACAAATAAGTAGTAGAAATATCAAATATGTCGTATATGGAAAATTAAGATCAGCATGAAACACTTGAAAAGAAAGCAACCAATTCTAGCAGTCAAACACTGTAATATCATTGTATTTTATGTACAATTAAACAGGAGAGAAAGTAAGGATCGAAAATGTTTTATATACCCAAGCATTGGCAGAAAAATGTATAGATCGTTGATATAGCCTCGATGAATTAGCATTCCTGCCCATTGATGCAGCTGTTCCAGTACTTCCACTACCAGACCCTGCACCACATGCTTGAATTTTGGAGATATATTTTCTTTTTTCCAAAAGCATACTTAAGATATATTTTGTAAAAATCTGAGAATTTCTAGTCAAATAATAAATGAAAAAGGTTTTTTCTTCCTATCCACCTGAATTTTGTGACCTCACATTCTGAGCAGCTGACTGAGATGAAAGTCTATCCGATGCTCTTGATGATTGAGCTGATTGTGACGAAGGTCTGTCTGAGGCTCTTGATGACTGAGACGAACTAGTTGAAGACATTGCCTCCACAGCTAGGTTAGGATCCTAGAAAGCCAATTATGATATCAGAACATAAAAAGACCAACTGTACAACTGGATTCTGGACACAATTTGCAACATAAATTGAATTTGAGAGAAACTAAGAACCATCAGAACCAAAGTAGTAGATATATAGCTTCAGTTAAGCCAAGATTACCAAAATATAAACTTAAAAAAGTTATGGAAACCATCCACTAAAACAGGTAGAGTTCCTGTCTTGAATAAGTTTAATCATTTAACTGGAAGAGAATCTTTGTTTCCCCAGAACACCAGTCTGCATTATTTTCATGGGCATCTCAGATTCAGAATGGATGTGTTAATCCATATTCAATCTGGCTTTATAAACTTTGATTACCAGCAGGCCATCAAGATGTCAACAGGTGTCCAAACCCACTAAAAGGTTGTCAAAGATCTCGTCCATACTGCTTAATTCCTCGGAGTTTGAAACACTATGTTTGAGAATAAGGCTGCATTGGAAACATAAGGTAGCAAACAATTGACATTAGAAAAGGTCGCCTGTTTGGTGATAAAAAAGAAATGTTCACTGCTAGAATTAGCTCGACTTAAAGAGAGCTGGTTGCTTGAAAAAGGAAAGTTCAAATTTGTTGAAGCTGGATGACCCTTATTGCAGGAAAATGATGCAGGAAACATACTGGAAGTGGTATGAGCATAGTGCATCATTCTTTGATTCTAGATATCTAGGTGGCTCCACCCATTGCTGAGCATGTATGTATAAGTTTCTGAAGGGCACTTATGAAACACACATGCATGGATACATGTGTGTTTAAGTGCATGAATGTCTGCCTTGTGTGAGAGAGAAGGGCAGAGAAAGGAAAGAGTTTTAACCATTACATGGAACCGAGGAAGAAGGGAAGAGGCAAAGAAAACGAAAGAGTTAAGATAAATCAATAGTGTCATAATTTGGATTGAAAGTTAAGTCAAATAAATTGTTGAAACAGAATGACACCAATATGGGGTACATCCTATCACCACAAAGGTTGGCGAACTAGGACATTATTGTATGTACTATGTAGTGGGTAGTTTTTGTTCATAACCATCTGAATCAGGTCCATACCAGATCTTTGTCAAACATGGTTTGTTGATAAGTGCAACCATATATATTTCATGCTTCTGATTCTACATAATGATCATTAGATTGGAAGCTAAAATGCAACAACACTTCAGCAATCAAACATGACAAGAATAACCTCAGCAAATAACATAACTTCAATTAGATGCCACTTTCAGATTTCATCCTGGTACCTGTGCTGAGATCTCATCCAAACAATATGAGCTAAGAGGTAAAGTTAGTTTGATACACCTCAACATGCCAATGTTTAAAGACACTAGAAAATTGATAGACATGTTGATACAGTTGTAAACTGGTAAAACCAGTAAGATATAGATCGGGATAATATGGGTAGCATAAAAATCATGTGTTATCTGTTAGGAAAAAAGTCGGCACTAAGGGGGGTGAATTAGTGCAGTGGTAAAAATTACGTCGGTTCAAAACTTAGTTGCGATTAAATCTGTTTCCGACGAAAAACCTTTTCGTAAAGGTATTAACTTTGAAAGCGTACGGAAGAGCGTAGTGGATGTAAAGCAAATAAAGTGGTTTGCAGTAAAGTAAATATCACAAGAGAAACGCAAACCAGAATTTTTATAGTGGTTCAGTCGTCGTGACCTACATCCACTTCGCCGATTCCTCTTCCGTCGAGGCCACCGGCATCCACTATCGGTCTTCTTTGAATGGACAAAGACCAACTACCCTTTTACACCCCTCTTCTCCTTTTCACAGGTTTAGGAGACAACCTTTTACAACCCTCTTTTACAAGGAATCCCTCTCACACCTCCCTTAGAACTCTCTCTAAGCTTTGGGAGGAGCGAACTCAACTTTCTAAGGTTTACAACTTTAGAATCACTAGGTTTTGCTCAATTTTCTTTATAATCCATGCAGGAATAGCTGGTAGGGACAGAGGCACAGGATCCAGACAATGGTGCACCAATTTCAGCAAAGTCGATGGACTTCAGGAGCTACTAGGCGACGGACTATCCTAGAGCTGTGCTTCGTTTGAGTGTGACCCGAGAGCGAGTGGACGAAGGTCGTTTGCCAAAGGAGCGAACACAATCGAATGTGGAAGAGGCCCTGCGATATGTTGGCAGAGGAGGCGACATGGTGCAGCGGATCGTGGTGGAATAGTTCGTGGCAATGCGATACACACAAATCTAGTCCCGGAAGGGACTATATCATACGGAGGTATGATTGGTAGCTATTGGGAGTTCTACTTCGATGAACAACATGACGACAAGAAGGGCTATGGATTCAAGGAGTGAAAGTCATGGTATCATAGAGACAGGTCTTTTGGGAGTGCATCAAATTTTACATCGGATGAAAGCCTTGGTCATCAGCATATAGGAGCACGACCAAGGAACGAAGCAGGCAATACGCGGTGCTATACCTTTGCTACTTTGTGGAGTAGGCGGTAAGGTTGATGGAGAAGACGGTACAATCCTAGAGGCGACCAAAACTACAAAAGACTTGCTCTAAGTTGGGGTGAAAACTTCCTACATTCCATAAGTTCGATGGCATTGAAAAGGTGAATCACAGTAACTAACTCAACGCAAGAAGTGAAAAAACTTCAAGTACTTCAGAAGTGTGACCAAAGAGTAAGCAAAGGCTAGTAACCAGCTCGATGCATGAAGTACAAACTTCGAGGACAAGTAACCTTTGCCTTCTCAACTCTTAAGAGAATAGGCGAAACCGAGTACCCCAATTCTCTTAGCCATCCAACAAAGGAGCTCTGCACATGTTCAAAGACCCTTCGAAGAAACAAAATGAAAAACAATAGTTATCAAATCCTCACCAATGGTGATCAGTGCTACTGAGAGTAGATTATCCGCTTCATTTCCCAAGAGATGTCAATCAATCAAAAGCGAAAGTGATATGAACCTACTTGGAAGTGACAACTAAGTGAAAGAAGAGTAAATTGACAAATTTTGTGGAGGAAGGATCCGAAAACTTCAGAAGTTTACGAGGCGATGCTCGTTAAAGCTCCAACAAACATCCACCCAATTTAAGCAGCATGAGGCATTTGAGAGACTAGCGTATAGTTAGGATGATCTTTTCCTTCATCTGAAGGATCCGCATAAACCAACAGGGATCAACACAACTCAGCCAACCCCACACTAGAGTCAGAGTCATTGGCGAGTTGAAGCAGCATGACGGATCAAAAGTTCGACTACTCAACAACAACAGCGGAGAGCAGTTGGGAGCCAAGAGACGCATTGCAGCTGGAGCAGAAGATTGAAGACTCAGCAAAGGCGAGGAGTTACAGTGTCGACAAAGGCTTCGATGAGGACGTCGAAGGAATAAGTGGGGGAGAATATCATAGACAAAATTCTAAACAGGATGTTCGATGTAATGCTTATGTATCTCCGTGTCTTTTGGTTTGTTCATGCTTTGCACAACATGTAGAGGGCCGGTCGAAAGCTTAACAACCCCATTTTAGTTGGGTCTGATGGCCATTTTAGACTTGTAAATAAAGGTTATGTCATATGGACACTTGTGAGAGATACTCGGTCTGTAGTAGACCATTTTGGAACCTTTGTTGTGCAACCGTTCAGAGCTTGTAAAGTCTGTTTGTAATTTGCGCTATGAAGTGTTTTCTGAAATGTTTGCTTGTGGATCCCGAGTGAGGCACATTCTCTAACCCGTTTTCTTTTTTTTAGGTCCTAAGGGACCATGGGAGGTTTCGGGGAGGCTGACCTTTACGGACGGACATGCAAGGGTGCCATACGACTTAGGCAAAACCAACTAAGTCCGTGACAAGAGGGAGAATCATATGCAACGGACCGTAAATATTGAGTACCTCAAGACTACATCTCCACAAAGCTTAACGGACCGAGAGAGCGATGAGGAGTCGTCGCATGATCTCATATGAGGTAATGCATTGGTGGATGTATTACGAGATCAAGTGGGGAAGCGATCCAAGGCAACACAAAATGAAGGCATGCTTGAAGCCGATATAAAGATCGAACTCAATGGAGGGCTGACCTATAGAATGGTGGGTGCGACGACCACCATCAACCCAATGCAAATCGAGGAGCGAAGAAACTTAGGTATAACGTGGTGAAGTACCCAAGCAGCATTAAGGGAATCGACATAGAAGATGGAATATAGAGCGGAGGCACAAAGCTTTCCTTAGACAAAGGTCAAAGACATGAACTCCTATAAAGGCAAGAGCAGGATCATGTCGTTCCATGGGTCCTTCATTCTGATGGAGCAGACTCATCCTGCATTGTGTCAAAGATGAAGGGAGCTTCAAGGCATATACACCTTATCTTGGAGAAGCATTTGACGAAGAACTAAGACGACTCAACTTGCGGAGGTGAAGTTGGGGTCAAAAGACATTGGCACGAGGTAAGAGGACACGGAGGTGGGTACTCTTGAAGAATATGTCGTAGTGCTACCATTTGAGTTGCCATGAAGGAAGCGGTGCATAACGGGATTATGCTGATGGGGGCAGAGGCCCAGGATCTAAACAATAGTGCACCAATTTCAACGAAGTCAATGGATTTCGGGAGCTTATAGGCGGCGAACTGTCCTAGAGTTGTGCTTCGTCTGGGTGTGATCCGAGAGCGGGTGGACAAAGGTCGATTGCCAAAGAAGCGAACACAATTGGAAGTGGCAGATACCCTGCGATGTGCTGACATAAGCTACACATAGAGGGATCGTAGTCCGAGTTCAAGGAAGTCAAAGAAGCGACCTAGCAAGCCAAAGAACAAGGCTGAATAAGCGGACGATGCTATCAAGGAAGCTAAGGAGAACAAAATCGATGCGAGCCCTGCAACATGATGGCGATGGCCATGCATAAGGGTTACAATTTGTCTTTCCATCGACCAAAGGGAACTGCTCGGAGAACACAAAGGTGTTGAAGCAGGTGGTCGAAAGGGGTGAGAAAGCAATGACAAGTCCAAAGGGACTTAGCTACCCAAGACCAAGTATCGGTTAGAATGTAGGTTGACTCAAAAAAGTGTCACAGTGTCGCAAAGGTGGATCTACCGATCGCGAAGAAAGGGACGTAGATGCGAGACAACGGATAGTAGGGTCATGGGCATGGCAGCGCCATGGTACCACAGAGGCGAGACTTCTATAGAGTCATCGATCCCTTACTCTTATAGAGGGAGAGCGTTTGATCATAAAAGGGGCCAAGGAGGTGGAGAATGCAGAAGCGAACTCCAAGAACTGAGATAAGAATGAAAGGTAGAGGCAAAGGAACTTCGTAAGACCGATGTCAACGAGCTTCTCATCAAGATAGCTGAAAGCGGAGGACTTCGGGTCGATGTAAGAGTGCTCGACCAAGGAACGAAGTAGGCAATACGTGGTGTTGTACCTTCGCTACTCAGAGGAGTAGGCGACAGAGATGATGGAGAAGACGGTACAATCCCAAAGACGACCAAAACTATTAGAGACTTGCTCCAAGTTAGTATGAAAGCTTCTTACATTCCAAAAGTTCGATTGCATTGAGAAGGTAAATCACAGTAGTTAACTCAATATAAGGAGTGCAAATACTTCGAGTGCTTTAGAAGTGTGAGCAAAGAGCGAGCAAAGAGCGAGCAAAGGCTAGTAACCAACTCGATGCATGGAGTACAACTCTTGAGGAAGCAGGCGAAGTCAAGTAACATTTGTCTTTTCAACTCTTAAGAGAATGGGCGAACCCGAGTACCCAAATTCTCCTAGATATCCAACAAAGGAGCTCTGCACAGGTTCAAAGATTCTTCGAAAAAATCGAAGGGAAGACAATAGTTATCAAATCTTCACCAATGATGATCGATAATATTGAGAGTAGATTGTCTGCTTCATTTCCCAATAAAATGTCAATTAAAAGCAAAAATGATGCGAACCTACTTGGAAATGACAACTAAAGAAAAGAAGAATCGATGGGCAAATTTTGTGGAGAAATGACTCAAAAAAAATTTCAAACTTGTAAAAGCTCCAACAAGCATCCACCTAGTTCAAGCAGCATGAGGCATTTGAGAGACCGGCGCATACCAAAGATGGTCTTTTCCTTCATCTAAAGGATCCATAGGAACCAACAAGGATCAACACAACTCAGCCGTCCCCACACCAGAGTCAAGAGTCATTAGCGCGTTGAAGCAGCATGGGAGATTAAGGTTCAACTACTCAACAACGACGACGAAGAGCAGTTGGGAGCCAAGAGGCGTGTTGCAGTTCAAGCAGAAGATTGAAGACTCAAAGAAGGCGAAGAGATGCAACGTCTGCAAAGACTTCGACGAGGACATCGAATGAATAAGTGGGGGAGAACTTCATGGACAAAATTGTAAACAGAATGTTTGATGTAATGCTCATGTATGTCCGTGTCTTTCGGTTTTGTTCATGCTTTGCACAACATGTAAAGGGCTGATAGTGGGCTTAGCAATCCAATTTTGGTAGGTTTTAGTGGTTGTCTTAGGCTTACAAACAAAGGTTGTGTCATGTGAGCACTTGTGGAGATTTTGATATGTAATTGACAATTTTGGACCCTTTATTGTGCGATCGTTTAGAGCTTGCGAAGTCTATAGTTATAATTTGCATTGACTATAAAGTGTTTTTTAAAATGGTTGCTTATGGATCCCGAGTGAAATGCTTTATTTAATCCGTTTTCTCTTTTGTAGGTTTTAAAGGATCATAGAAGGTTTCAAGGAGGCTGACCTTTGCGGACGGACACGCAAGGGTGCCACACGACTTAGGCAATGACAACTAAGTTCATGGCAATGCTCTACCTTGTTTTTGTGTGTTTTTCCTCAAAAACTATAAGCAAGAATAGTTTGTAAAGCTACAGAGCAACCATTGAGTTTTTATGTCATGGCCTGTTTTCTACAGGCTACAGTGCAAAGCAAAATGTCAACCATCTCAACCCCTTGGATCCCCTTGGGTAGCGTAAGGTTGGGTAGGGGTTTAGGGTAGTGTTGGGCATTGATTGAATTTATAAGTTTATACGTAAAGGCTACGGGAACTTGTCGACATGCCCAACACATAGTGAGCAGTCATTTGCGGACTTACGACTATTCTTTTGTCTTCGGAAGTCCTCATTTTCTCTTTCTTTTTTTTCTCTCTTGCACGTTAAGTGTTTGCTAAATTGCTTGTAAAGCTGCTCTCTTTGGCAAGACATCGGATCTTATCTATTGCTAGTTTACTAAACTAATCAATTTGCTCTTTTACAAGTCCTTCGGGACCTAAGTAAGGTTGTTTCTAGGCTAACCCTTTAAGGATAGATAACACAAGGGTGCCTTATGACTTCGGCAATTCCAACTAAGTCTATGATAGCATGATGTGGAAGTGCATATATATATATATATATATATATATATATATATATATATATTATAACACGTAGCGTGAGAGTGCACGTATATCTTATAGTATATGATGTGGGAGTTCATTGATCTACCATAATTGTCTATTACATGTATTATGACCTACTATTGCACATGTGCACTCCGATTTACTTTGAATCAGAATTTTATCTCTTTATTATGCATCTATCATGTTAAGGGGTTATACATATTACGAGGTTATACATTGGTAAAGAGGCCATGAGAAGATGAGCTTACCATGAAAAGTTTTATATATAAGATTTTGAAATATGTAGACTCTATTTTGTAGATAGAGATATTATTACCACACCCATGTGATGGATGGGGAGGTGAGCAAGTACAGACCCATGCTAACACAAATATAGATGACGACATTTTTATGTATATAAATCTAGATAGGATATACATGTGTTTTTTACGGTTAGGTGCTTATAACTATATACAATTATCAAACACCCATGTATAGGAGAAACCATATCCTTTTGTTTAACAAGTTAATATGTTTCAAATTGGCCACTTTTTCGTTATAATATTATTAATAGCAATAGTAAACTCCAAGGTTGCATCCTATTTTAGTCATGCATGTAGGGTATGCATAAAAATTAAGACCAAAGTGTTACAAGCCAATACAAATCATTTATGACATCTACCAGATAAGCTCCTCATGAGGCATTTCTCTTTAAATTGGTCAAAGCCCTAGTCAAGAAGGTTAATTTTAATAGTAAAAAAATATGATTATGATAAGATGTGATTCAAGTGATTAAAATATGTCAAATTAGGGTCCTAATTCTAGCCCCCGGGTAGTCTACTCATTTTTTTCTGAATTATTCATTGGATCTTTAGGTTTATTTTATCAACTACCCAAGTTAAACGTGTTTGAACAGATTTATTTGAGAAGAGAGTCCTAGAAGACAAGTTACTGATTTAAGTCAAATTAGAAGTAGTCAATTAGTTATTTAGGGTAAGATATCATTATACAATGATTTGTTTTGCTCTTTAGGTGGCTTAACGGTCAAGCATGTAATGTTGTCTGTCAAGAAGTAGTTAAGGCAGGATTCGATGTCATGACCTTGCTAGGGTCAAAAAACTTTTTTTATATATAAGGGTGCTAATCACCCTTGTATTCAATTACATTAAGATGAATTATTAATGTAGTGTTAAGTGTGACAGCTTGCTGCCTTTATCTTTCTCTCCTCTCTATTTCCTCTCTTTCTAATTACCATGCTTATGCTACATAAACCTGGTTAAAAGGCAATAGCAAAACTCATCAACACCCAAGGATCGTCATAATGTGGTATACCGCCTGGTATAGGAGATGCATATCGATCCGATAGGGAACCAATACGCGGACCGCCCCGTATTGGGCGATACACGTTACATGACCCCATATCGAGTGTTACGAGGTCTGTACCAATCGATAAAGATTGAAATTCAATCGTTATCGACCTGTACTGATTGGTAACAATCGGATTTCGACCATTACCGATCAAGGTATGAGATTGCCTTATTTCAAACGATCAATTTAATCGTTTGAACCAAAAGAAATGGTTTTTAAACCCTTTCATCCCCTTTCTTACAACCCATTTTTCTCTTTCAAACTCTTTCTCATTCTCACATTTTCACTCTTAAACTCAATAAAACTGTGATTTGTGGATTGGATCAAATTTAGGAAGATTAAGAGGAAGAACACTTTAATCAAGAAGGATGTCTGATTTATGAGATGATTAAGTATATTCTATATGTTTAATGGCTAATATATTGTTTGACATATTTTTGATAACAGGATAGTGTTAATTAGGAAGTAATTAAGGTCTTTAATGTTGTGATTAGTGTGCTTAATGCTGATTTTTTCAAAATTAGACACTTAATGGGTCAAAGCTTTGTATTTCATGCATATTAATGTGATTTACATGTTTGTGATGGTATAATAGGTTTAATTAGGTTTTAATTAAGTTTTTTAATATTATGATTAGTGATTTTAGTAATGATTTAATCAAAATTTAACCCATACTGAATAACTCAATATCTTTAACACGGGTGTTTGACATATTTATTACGGTGAAAGAATACTAGTTAGGGATTAATTAACTAGGTTAATCCTATGATTAGTATATTTAATTATGATGATATCAAAATTTAACTCACATTAGATCAATTAAATATCTTTAATACCTATTAAAGTGTTTGACATGTTTATAGTGATAAAAGAGGAAGAGTTAGGGAGTAATCAACCATGTTAATAATGTGGCTAGTGTATTTAATGATGATTTCATTGTAATTTGACCTATATTGAATTAAATTTATATATTTAATGTTTATTAGGGTGTTTGACATATTTATAGTGGTAAAATAAAGCTAATTAGGATTTAATTAAGTTTTTTAATACTGTAATTAGTATATTTAATGATAAATTTAATGATATTGAGTCAATTCTAAGATATATTCAGCAGCCCTAATTTGAATAGATTGACTGACATGTTTATAGTGACAAAGTAGGGTTCATTACGTAAAATCGCACCTTATTATTTCAAATTAGAGCTAATCACAACTTGATTATTTGATTCAATTTTGGTAAGAATATGGCACCAAAGGAACAGGCACATGATGACGCTTGATATCATACTTGAATGATAAATGAAAACCGTCATCATTGACAATGCATTTATTATAACTAGATCAACAATGGTGGAGGAATCACCTAGGTGAAGATGTAGTTGGCCGACGGTATCCTAATGTTGCAAAATGTAAGAAAGTTCTAACGAAAATCCGTGAATCATTTCAAGATAAATTACAACAAGGGAAAATATAATGAAAAAGAAGACAAAAGCTAAGGAAGAATATTATAGAGCTACGCAAGAATCAGTTAATGACGAATATGAGAGTTGTAGTGATAACATCGACTTGGATCTCAAAGTTAGTATTTATGTATCACTGGAGCATCAGTACATGTACGAGGAAACAATGAGGCATCAACGATTAGACTCATAATGGAAGCATGGTGATGATAGTAGGTCTATACCACAAGGAATCCAGAGATTGACCAGCATAAGATAGCCAACTACCCCTCCTTAGTTGAGTCGGATTGGTAGCATGAGGCACGGTCGAATCTGTGGTTTTATCAGAGGACATAGCAGGAGGTCAACACCAAATATTATTAATATTGATCCGCAAGCCTATCCTCAACAAACAGCGAGGCAAACACGAATTGGCATTGCATATACAAAAGAAAATAAGCAAAATATTGGGAAAGCAATTGCAAAATGATTTGACTTCCACATGATTCCAGCAAACACAACCCAAGTTTCCTATTCTCAGAGCATATTCTCCTTTATTAAAAAAGCTGGCACAGGGATCCAACGTCTAACACCGAAGGGGATCCACGACGTGTATTTAGATGAGGTGACAGAAATGACTAATTGGATCAAATCCTTCGAGAGGTAGTGGGACGAATATGGGGTGACACTGATGTGTGACAGTTGGATAGGGCCAATAAAAATATCATCAATTTTCTTATATATTGCAATAGATGGGTAGGTTTTTATAAGTCAGTTAATGCTTCCCACAAGATTCAAAATACAAACTATATTGAAAACCTAATGAACACCGTAGGAGAGAAAATCAGACCATAGCACATTATCCAGATAATCACCAACAATAAAGCCAATTTCAAGAAAGTCGATTTACAATTGATGGAAAAAAAATATTATCTTGGACTCCATGTGCAACTCATTGTATGGATCTAATGCTGAAAGATTTTGACAAGCTACCATCAATCAATAAATGTGTAGCTCGAGCACAATCGAATACAAAGTTTATATATAATCACCATTGGGTCCACTTTTTAATGCAAAAGTATACAAATTATGATATAATCCGACTTGGAGTCACCTAGTATACTACAAATTTTATTGCCTTAAAGTCAATACAGCCAAAAGAGGCAGGGCCTCAGATAATGGTCACCTCACAAGAATAGTCTGATTTTATGTATTCAAGATCGAGTGATGGAAAAAAGGTAGAAAAGACTATTCTTTCTTCTAGATTTTGGGACACCTTAAATGAAATTATAATAGGAGTGAAACCACCTTATATTGTCCTTCATAAGATCGATATCGACAAGCATCCCCAAATGTCTTATCTTAGACATATGCTAATTACCACAAGAGATGAGATCAAGAAAGCATTTACAGATTATTTTAAGGCTGATTAATACTTACAGATCATTAATCGCAAGACCAAAGTTCATATGGACCAAGGCATCCATAATGTAGGCAAATTCATAATTAGGATAATTTAATTCATAATTTTTTAATATTTAAATAATTCTTACTAACGAAATTATTTGTCTTGTAGCGTATTTTCTAAATTCAAGTATTCAATTTCGATATAGTCTTGGAACACAATCAAATTTCTTGTCGGCACTGAAAAATATTACATATCGACTCTTGCCAAACACTGCCAGTGTAGCCAATGCTATTATGGAGGGTCGATTATTTCGAGAAACAACTGATTTATTCACCAACATTGTAGGTGCATCATGTCGTTACAATATGGACATAATGAGGACAAGTTACATATATGTTGATTATAAATTATATTTGATATTAATTATTTGTTATGTTAAAAAAATCTTATTTATATCTTTTTTGCAATCAAGTGAGGACTATAATTTAAGGGGACGCACCAAATTTAAAGAAGGTTATCATCTATGTACTTTCGTAGACAACATCTAGTAGTTGCAAACGTAATTGGTCAACATTTGCATTGATTCACACGAAGGTCCGCAACAAGTTATCATATAGACAATTGGAGAAACTGATATATATACACTCCTATGCCATCAAACTGAGCCTCTTCCTCCCCAGGTCATTAAACTATAAGCCTCCTCAATCGTACTTAGCCGAACCGCAAGCCTCCTCTGCCCTACGCCACTTTATTTCTCCGTCGTGTGAGTTTATACCGTTGACTAGCTTCGTTCCGCCATTGATTGCCACTTTCCTCCGCCCTAACCACCACCTTCCTCTATCGATTACTTCTCCATCTCCTCATTCTCAGTTTATAGGTACAACCACAGCTTTGTTAAATGATCTCCTATTTCTTGCACCTTTAATGATCTCCTATTTCTTTTTTTTATTTCATGGACTTTGCTAAATTTCCTGCACCAGCTTGTGGAGGGTACATTGTTAGGATTATGATGATCATTGAGAATCATGAAATTGATTATGGTGATCATTGAATTTGATGTCAATCTTATTTTGTTTTGATATTTTTATTATTACATTTGAACAATGTAATTTGGTGCTTTATATGATTGCAATTTAATGTGTCATTTTTACTTTTGTGATCATATTTTTAAAATTTTAATATTTGGGAACCCCTGGCTATGTCGAACTTCAGTCAATAACAGAAATGGATTGTAATCACTGTATTCCTCCTGACAAGTCATAGTAAAACCTGCTTCCTTCCATATGAAATCCAATAGACTCAGCAAGTTGCCACAATAGCTAACAAGGACTTAATGCCTGTCAAAACACCACTTGAGAATCATTGGAACAGAATTGTTAACGGGTTCTTGTGCCCATGAGAATAAAACGAAATCCATTAAAGTCAACCACCAGATGTACCACAAAAGCTGAATGATACCCATAAAATCACAACAAACTCGAAAGGAAGAAGCGAAATAACAAAGTCAAGGAACTGAAGGCGTTAGATGTTGACACAAAAGTTAAAGGTGTTGACACAAAAGCTAAACTGGAGATTCAGAACTTGACAGCTTCAAGGAATAAGAAAAGAAGCTAAAACTTGACCATTAAAAGCTAAAATTTCAAAGCAAATCAGCAGAATAATAACTGACTCAGTTTCCTAGGGAAAGAACTAAGAAAAAATTAGCTGCATAAAGACATAAAAGGATATCTTAAATTACCAAAAGAAAACCACATCAAAAATATCATCAGAATAACGAGAAATCGACCAGAAAACATGTCGATATCTTAAACAAAGATGGAAGTTCTACAATCGAGCAACAGAAAAAGCATATTAATAAAACCCTAATTTATGAACGCTCATCTATTTCTTAGGCAACCGAGACCAAACTCGCAGATCGCAGGAAAGGACTGGCATTGCACGATCTTTGCCTCGGCTTAGGCATCAAAGAACGCGATTGCTACGAACGGTAAACGAGTGAAGCGATTGGAGAGTCGTACGATGAAGCGCTGGTAAAACTTGCGCTTGAAGTGGTCGACGACGTCGGATCGAGCGGCCATGTGGGGCGGGATCAGGATGTTGGACCAGTACTCCGCCCATCGGGGATCGTTGTCGTAGTCGTACGCCGCCGCGGCGGTCGTCTTCAGCCGCTGCGGATCCCCCTCCTCCTCGCCCATACCCGGCCCAGCCACGGATCGAAGTTCACCCGTCTCTCTCTCTCTCTCTCTCTCTCGTCGATGAGGGAGGAATTCGCAGTGAGAGATCGATGGAACGGAGATTCGACTTAAATGAAGCTTAGAAGACGGGCTTTCTTACTTTTTATTTTTCTTAATGATACTGTTTGCGATTTTTGTTTTCTCGTCCGATCCTGTACGTCTTGTAAGTTCGGGTCCCACCCGATTAGACCGTCCTATAAGGTGTTATGGAGCAAATTTATCCCGATTCGACCCACTAAACGATCCGGTCGACACTAACGGTAGAGCCTTGGCAAGTAAATATTTGAAGGATCAGTATCACATCACATGACTCGATATCCATCAAATAAGAGATACTAATTCTGTTTACAAGAGAGGCTTCACACCATACTGATTCTGAGTCCTTTTTTCCAATATAAAGAAAATATAACTAAAAATATAAGGTAAAATACATTATGCAAATAAAAATAATTGTATTGATACAAGTGAAAAGGATATATTTGAATATTTTGAACACAATTGGAATTACGGTCATATCCAATTCCACTGTAAAATGACAATGGACAAACGCAGTGAGGCCCTTTTCTTCATTCTACTCAATTAGATAACCTGTTATTCTTAACTTGGTTTTCACAGTTCTTGTTGAATGGTTTGAGTTTATTTGTTTTATTTGAATCTAATTTAGTTTATATTATCTTTTACATCATTTCCTGCTCAGACAAAGGGTTTGGTCTCTGGATCACATCACGTATATAAAATGAGCATTCCAAACCAGTATATAAAGTTGCAACATCATTAAGCAATTGATTGAATGCGTGATTTTATTGGTGTTCTTTTGTCCCCTTCAAAATTTACTAGAATTGGATTAGACATCACCATTAGGCAAAGACCCACCTTGTTCAGCCTGACTTCAAGTGACATTAAACCTTGTAACTCTCAATTAAACAAGTGCAAGAAATATGAAAATTATCAAAAGCTTAAAAATGCACCAAGGTGGAGAAGCCTTACTTCAAGGATAAGATTATTTAAGCATCGATTATGATTCTCCATTCTCAATGTTTTCTTGAATAAAACAAAATGATTTCTGATATCTTTTTTTTTTGTGAGACAAAAATGGCCAAGCGAACTAACAGAAGTGAACCCCAACCAAGGGCATCGCCGGTGCTTCTTACCTAGCCATGGTGTAAGAGGCAATTGTTTTGCACCAGCAAAGCAGCATCTTTTATGGGAATGGAGAGGCTTCTGTAAGTGGAAAGCAGCTTACTGGTTAGCACTTGTTTATTGCTTGGTTGTAATGAATTACCAGCAAGACAATGTCTCCGGAAACTACATCATGTTACAGAGAACTCACTTGAGTTAAGCCAGTTCACCTAACCTCTTGTTTCTTCTTGATATCACTTCAGCTGCCCAACTCTTCCCAACATCAGTTTGAAATTTACCTGTAAGTCAGAGAAGGTCACCAATCATATGATGCTGATTACTCGGAGCAAAATTCAAGTCACTGGAAGATGGTCTATTCTCTTACTACCTGCAGTGGAAAGAAAGAATTCATCCAAGACCTTTCCATGTTCTGCAAGGACGTTAGATTTGTAAGGACAATTGTTCAGATACAGATAGGCATATAAATTGGGAGAAAAGTATGCTTTCTGGTACTCAATAGAAGTAATTAAAATCAAGAACATTCGAAATTGTTCTAACATATTGTTCTCCAAATGAACACTTCATAATACCAAATTTAGATAACTGAACAGACAACTTGCTCTAGGTGCTATTACAAAAAGAAGCCATCATAAAATTATTAGCGTCAGTTACATAGATCATTTCCCACCACTGAGCTATATTGAACATAATATCACTAGTCAAACTAAGAGCCAAAAGATCTTTTTTATAGCTCATAACAAGTTTAGGTGTCACTGATTCAGCAAATAATTTTCAGGAATCTCATGTTTGGAGACCAGAGAGTAAAAAAAAAAAAGGATTTTTGGGATTGAACTCAACAGTAGCCATAGATAATAAATTAAACTCAGTAATAACTTATTTGAAATATTCTTCTCATATAAGCATTAATCATTGACCAACAAAAGGGTTAAGTACAATAGGTCTTAATAGAACAATTATTAGAGGATGACATATCAAATGTACATGTCAATATGTACAATCTACAAAACAAATATGTACAATCTAAATCACTTCTCAATTAGCTACAATCAAATTCACAGTTATGAGGACATCAAACTAATAGGTCAAACCACAATATGCATGTAGCTGTAGATTGGAAAAATTTTGGACTAATCCAAGGATTAGGTCAAACCTTTGAGTTCAAATTTAATACAAAATTATCTCAGTTTTGATCCTATTTGATTAAATAGTTAGTTAATTTGTTGGATTCAACACCATAGATGTAAAGTTAAAACCACATACAAGAATATAATTGAGACTGAAAAATATAGTGGAAGTCGCAAAGAATATGAGATTACGATATGTGGTCCTATTTTACAAGATGATCACACCCTCTATGCATTATTGACTTAAAAGTTAAAACCAAATAAAAAGGTGATCACACTCTCTATGCATTTTTGTCTTGTTCTGTAATTTTAACCAACAATTAAACCAAAAGCAAATGGTTAACTAAAGTTCTAAGAGTACTTATTGGTTTAACGAGTCCAAAATTAAGAATAAAACCAAATATAGTGTAGATTTAGGATAGTGATTCAAATCCTAAAGCAAAACAGACTTGTTGAGTCGATCCTAATCAATCAAAAGGTCGCTTTGAGAAAGAAACAATTAGGGAAGAAAATAGTAGATCCACCTACAGTTCTGCTGTGATTGTGTGCACTACCAAGATCTTGGTTCGGCATATGAAACTAGCATACATGGGAATACACATATGAAACATATGTATGGTTCAAAATGTGTCCATATACATCCAACTAGACAGATATATATATATATATACATGTATATATACATGTATATGTATATATACATATACATGTATGTATATGTATATATGTATATATGTACATATATGCATGTATATATATACATATATGCATGTATATATACATATATATATACATATATATATATATATATATATATATATGGATTTTCATGGTTCAGAATGTGTGAATATATATCCAACTAGATAGAAATCTACATGGTTGTTTTCATCTTATATGTTTATTATGGACACATGAAGATAAATATGTGTTTTATGGATGATCAAGATGCAAAAACATATACCTGTTTCATATACCAAAGCCTGAAGAATCATTTCCACCTGAATTTAGAAAATTATTAGAAAAATATTGGTGGAAAAATATAAAAAAGTACTTTATAAACATTCACCACATAAGTATATGAATTTGCATCTGTTAAAAATTCTATGGTTGCATATCAAAGTGTTCAAAACAAAAATGATAAAGTAAGCTGTAAATAATTCCAGAACAACAATGAATTGTATAACTATTCAGTCAACATGTATATTTACTAACAGTTAAATGAGTTAAATGGATCAGTTTACTGCTAGGTCGCATGATGACAATTGGTATTAGAGTGAACCTAGTACTAGGAATGATAAATGAACCCAAGTGAAATATGAACCCAAGTGAAATAGGTAACCATAAATGGGACTAGAGGCACATCATGCAATGGAGCTTACCGCTAAGACAGTCCTCACATGCTGTCAACTAGACATAACTCTGAACTATAATAAGTCACGCCTTCGGCTTTCATGAGTATGTCAAGTAAAAGATGGGGAGATTATGATATTCCAGTTTAGTCTCACATTGAAAGTGAGAAAGAATTGTGTTAGTTCATATGAGTAGATAGTTCTGTTACCATCAAATTGGGCTTAAGATTTGGGTTAGTGGACAAGGCCACATAACTCTGCATTAAAAGTTACGCCTTGGGCTTTCACGAGGATGTCAAGCACTAGATTAGGAGATTATCGCATTCCAGTTTAGTCTCCCATTGGAAGTAATAGAAGCACTGAGTTAGTTTATAGGTTATTATCATTAAGTTGGACTTAAGATTTGGGTTAGTCGTTCATGCCTATTAAGTTAATAAGTTCAGCAACTAGGGCTGGTCTTGACAGATAACTAAAAGAATACAGTCATATTGGCCACATATACAAGTAACACATGCAGATATCTACATTGACAGTCAACACTCTATCCACAACAAGGTGATCCATTAAGTTAGTAAGTTCAGCAATTAGGGCTGGTCTTCACAAATGACTAAACGAATACAGTGCATATTGGCCACATATATAAGTAACACATGTAGATATCTACATTAACAGTCAGCACTCTATCCACTACAAGGTGATCCAATTTTGTTTACTCTGACCTTCCTGATAAACAAATTGTATACAGTTGAAGCAGAGTACAATAGAATGGTGAATCAATTTACCAATTATGACACACCAATGACCCCATATCTTTACTATCATAATGAGAGGCACCATTTGTAGCCAATGGGAAAAAGAAAACATGACAAAATGGAACAGCTCTTGGTGCTAACAAACATATATCTAGTTGGAAGAAAAGAGAGAAGGTTAGAAGAGAGAATTGACCTAAGTGAGACAGAAAAGGTACCTATTGGGCTGTAATTCAGAGTTCTTATTTCCAATAACTTGTATCTAAAGAAAACAACAATAAGCAGAGCTTGTACCCTATTGCCATTTTTTTATGAACAGTAACTTAAAAACCTCTTAACAAATAGGGAAATCCATGACAAAGTAAAAAGGCATAAGCTTAGAGGCAACAACAAGAGAAGTGGCAAGACAAACAAGGGCTTTCAACGTCATGAAATGTAAGAATCAGTGCCATTAGTAGGCGTCACACTAATCTGAAGATCCATGAACAAAATGCAGAAGGAACCAATTAAACCATGAGAAGAGAAAGAACAAGCAGGACAGGAAGCATTAAGTATTCAATATGAGCAATACTAGGATACAATGTCTCTGTTGAGTCATGCAAAATAGAATATGCGAGAAATTTCCAGCACAGTGAGCTGCAACAGAACTTATCAAACAAATTGCAGTCTGCTGGCTTTCAGCTCTAAGAATTACAAAGATACACCAATCTCTGAAGTAAAGCATAGTTATCCTTCTGTCCAATTCTTTCAGTGCTTGCTTCTTTTACAGAAATTGTTGCCTGCCTTTACTTGCAATAATGACTTGCAATGACTGCTGCATCCATATAAGATACCCAGAATAGGTTTGACAAATACACCTAAAATTGAAAATGCATATCTACAGCCCGTGCCATGGTCTCTAAGACATCAAAGTGTTTTGTTTCTCTGGCCTTTGCCTTTGCCTCCAACTCTCATCTTTGCAGTTCAAAGAACTTCACCTTATTTTTGTCTCTCTCACAGGACTTTGGTTTTAGAGAAACATGACTTGATTCTGTGGAAGCCAACTCCAATGTCTTATCTGTTTTTTTTTTCTTTTTTGTATCATTTTTTCAAATTTGGTGGCATCTTATGACTTAACACTAATTCCTAAAAGATTCACCCAGTCTTCTCAACACCAAACTTTATATTGCCTCATGGTCAAAACTTGTGAGGCAAAATTAGTTTTACTCTTCAGAACTCACCAAGAAGGGATAGAATCTGATGCTTTATTGCCTCCTTGTTCCAAACTCATGGACTCCACAAGCCACATATTCTCTTTTGCCCCTTGGCTATGGGGCCTGGGGTTCAATCACAAGTGCTACTGACATTCTATTTCGCTTGATTATCCTAGGAAAGCTTCAATTTGGGGATGCAGAAGGGATCAGGTTATTCTGCTTCTATGTTGCACTATTCCATAATCCAATAATACAAGTTTATTCAGAGACAAAAGGATGGATGAAAGTGATATTCTCAAAATGACCCTTGTGGTGGTACTCTTGAAGGATCAATGTTCCACAGAAAAGGGAAAATTACTTCTTTTTTTTCCAAGACTTCATATACATCAATGGGCTTTTGTCATTTTTTTATTGCTATCTTTCTTTTTTAATCTATATTTGCTCTTTCTTCACTTTCTTTCCAGGACTTATCATTACCACCAATTTACTTCATTATGATCACCGGGCTTTCGTCATACTTAATTGTCTTTTTTCTTAAATTTATATTTTTCTGTATCAATCATTTTCTTAATCAAATGAGCTTGCAAACATATACGCCCATCTTTTGGCTTGAAAGAAGATATAAAACAGCCATAGAATAATATTCGTAGCTTCATCAAGACAAGTCTTGGGGAACAATGATATACTTATAGCATGGAGGAAAACTTTTACTACATATATCATTTTGAACAATACAATGAAACCTAAAATGGAATAGTATAATAACACAAGAATGTATACATTCTTGCAATCATAGTCATGATCAATCATGATGTAGACAATTGGCTTTTAAAAAATCACACTAAATCAATCAACTTAAATATATATATATATATATATATATATATATATATATATATATATATATAACGCCCTCTTAAGTCGAGCAAATGCAAAGGCTTAGCACATGCAGGGTAGAACATACTTTGTCAAAATCCTTCACAAGACTAGCTTCCATAGAAGAATTGTTCTCATACTCTGCCCAGAGTTCCTGTATCTCATCAGCTGCAAAAGGATGTAGAATTGTTTACAAAAAACCCTATTCAGGCACAGAAATTATCAAGTATCCTTAGGAATTTATACCCCTCAATCCACCACCAAGGATTTTGCACATTTCATTTAACGCTTCTTGTTCACGTCTACTCTTTTCTGCCTTGGGAACACCATCTGATGGTGTGATATCACCAACAATAGCTGGCAAAACCAAAAGGTCCCAAGAAAATGCTAACTGAATAAGAACAAAATAAACAAATAGGCAGATCATGGCAAAGAATAGAACATGCTGGAGGTGTTCAAAGACAAATCCCAACAGCTGGATGATCCTTATCTTCATTATAAAAAATTAATATATTCATAATTTAAGAACAAAAGAAAAGATATTGTCAATTACCTTCTGCAATATCATGCACAATTGCGATCTTCATACACCTATTAAACAAAGAAGGCTCATTAAAATAGACATAAGTACACTAGTAGAGAAATGGAAAAAGAACTATTTTTCTTAAAGGAAGTGCATAAAAGGTGGTTTACAAATAACATACCACCACGAGTAGCACTAACACTAATGGTCATAAATATCCCTCAGCTGAACTTCTTAAAGACACTTTGTGATTCCTTTATCTCAAATCACACAAATGAGGTTGTTCGCATGTAAATGCAAGTTACTTTGGCAACCTGCCAGTTACCTCTCCTAGCGTCTTGCCTGTTAAATCTCCTATTCTCTAGAAGAATTTTTCTCCCACTAAGGAGATTCTTCTAACCAAATGATTGTTACACATCATGACTACAACTTTTACACAAGAAACCAAGACAACTGGTCATCTTCTCATCAATCATCCTTTTGCTTCCATGGTCTAGTTTCATGCCTGTATTCAGCTTCAAGGTTCTAAGTTCTTATTATATCAGTATGCACCGGTCGGTATCGTAGGTTACGCCTTGGTAGTTGGTATGCAGCTGAAAGAATACAGAAAAAATGTTTAATATGTTGGTATTGACCAATATGATCAATACACCATGAACCAGTAGGTATAGTTGGCATATTAGTATTTGAATCCATGCAAATTTCCATAATTCTCCCCTTCATAGCTGGGATGCCGACTGCATGGTGATAGACTTTTTATTACCTGCTGCCTATAGTTGGTATATCTGTTTAGTTTGGTTTATTTTGCACTATCACCTGAAGCCTACACGACTCTCACTCTTTAAAATCATGTGGAAACTCTACTGATCAAAACTATCCAAGGAACATTGATATCGTCCTTGGGTATTTTAATGCCTACTTAATCTTTTCCATTATATTACTTTTTCTTTTATTACTTTGTTTGCTCCTATTACTTTTTCTTTTATTACTGATCAAAACTATCAAGGGCTCTCTTGAGAGCCCTTTTCATACAAAGAGTAATAGCTGGCAGGGCTTGAAAGCCCTATCGATCACCATAGGAGTCTTTCCACATCAAAGGAAAAGGTGTTGTGGATTACTGTTAGCCAACAAGCAAGGGTCCAGACCATCTTGAATTGAATAGCCAGGATGGAGTGTATGGATTCTCATAAGACCAATGCCCTCAACATTACCAAAAGGCATTTGGTTGTCCAAGAAGGCAACATAAGTGATCAACTAAGACTTAAACAGTAAGATTTACTTAATAGTTAAAGGGGGATATTACTCAGAAGTGAAGGCTAGTCTAGTATGTTTACATGTTGGGCAATAGTAGCCTCTCAATAAGACACTATATTCTGCTTTTTACCTCTACTTCTCCAGAAAAAAAAAGTTATTATTCTCTCAGTTAAGTCTCTGGGAGTCTATTTCACTTCAAATTAAAGTATGGGTTGGAGGAAACACTCTGGCACATCTCAAGGAAAGAACAATGAGAAAAATATAACAAGTACAGATAAACTAATGGCCAATGGCAATTTGTATCTTCTTTACCAAGCTACCAAATGGCATTAACAACAAATATATTACAATATATAAACCAATGAGATGCAAGTATCAACTGGTTTGCTAAATTAAATTTAAGCATTTTTGCTGCCAAAGAAGTTGACAAATGTTTCACCTTTCCCTATCAAGACCAGGAATATCACCAGCAATTAAAGCCATCAATGCCATGAGATACATGTGATCAGCAATAGACTCTGGATGGTTAATACCATGGTTGATCCATCCTTTTCTTTTTGTAGTCTAGAAAACAAAAAATTAAAATTAAAATATTATCAAGAAACTTCACAAAGCGTAATTCTAGATTCAGTATTAACATTGTGAGATTAGTCATAAAATACAAAATTCCAGATCAATGTGTTGTACAAAATCAATAAATATATAATCGGAGAAAACAGAAAAGTATAAAGGGATTCTCTACAACCTCAAAAAGGGAAATAGGATGATAACGAATAAATTAATTGCTTTGACGCACTACAAATATAGATGCTTAGAATTCTGCATCCTCTTTTGCTTTCTAACTTTCAATTGTGCTATGTATTCCAACCTCCCACCCTTTTCATGTTCATAAAATAATATGTCAACTGTCAAATACGTTTTTTAAGAAATCAAAGGTTTGACGCATCATCTACTTACGAGACATAAAAAAGAGAAGAATACGCAGCCTGAATATGGTTGACAAAAGCAACACTTATGCAGGATTCCTGGGTAAACCGCGGCGTACCCTACAATCGTAAGCTATAACCCAATGACTGGAAAATTCGCACAAAAAGACCATTAGTTGTGAAAGAAAATGTTGTGATCTGCTTGTTTAGCGAGCTAATCATTCGCTTGCAAGAGGAACGAAAGATCAATTCTTTCCAACAACAATTAATAAACCGATCAACAAGCCAATGGATCACGACCAAACACATAGATCGATCTCGCCGACCTTGAGGCGATGACAGAGGGTGAGAAAATCGATGGCGGAGGAGGCGGAAGAAGGGGAGATCGACGGCGCGTGCGGCCCGTTGGACCCAGAGCTACCGCTTCCGGGGAGGGCGGCGCGGGCGACGAGGGGCCGCGAAGAGAGCGGCTGATTCAGGTGTTCAAGGGGGAGAAGGGAGTCGGACCAGGTGCTGCGGCTACGGAGGCGGAGTACGCGAGACGGGGGAAGAGAGATCGGTGCTCTTACCGCCATCGGTGTCGAGGGAGAAAGGTCGGGGAATGAAGACGACGGAGCGGAAGCGATTGGGAGGTTTGAAGTGTATGTTCATCACGCCTCAATATTCGTGCGAGAATTTGATTTGATTGACCGAGGGGAGTGTTTAGAACCAATAATTATTGGGGCAATTTCTCCCAAAATATTATTTTAATATATTGGACAATAGAATAATTTTTGAAAATGTTTAGGTTCTCGATTACTTTTGTTTCTATGTTATATAATTAGAATGGATAATTTCCCAGAAAAAAAAAATGAATTTTATGTTTTTTTCTCGGACAGTCGTCTAAAAAGAGTTCTCATATTTTAAAATGATAAAAATGTGATTATTGGACAGTTAATGGCTTTAATTTTTTTAGTTTTCCGTCCAAACAATTTCTTTCAAAATATATTTTTTAATATATTATATAGAAGAAATTTGAAAAGAAATAAGAGTATTTTGGTGTTTACGTTCTACTGAATCACCTATAGAAGAAATAAAGGTGCCACTGTATCGCATATAAAGTATGGTACATGGTCACTGCTCTTCATTTTTGGTGGAAATTTGATACTGGTGTGGTTGATGTGGGACAACTCTTTAATATGAAGAAGAGATATACTTGGATGATAATATATTAAAAAGAAAAAAAGTTAAAACGAACAAAGAATAATTAATTTAATCAATAAAGAATAAAGAATGAAGTCATCAATGAGGAGCACTTTGACACCTTTGGTTGATTTGGAATGTTAAAAGATCGATAAGATGATTAAGGATGAAAGAGGAGAAGAATATAGGTGGTAATCTTGAACCAGTTGGATTTACTCATATAATTTATGAGAAAATAAAATTAATATTTATTTTAAGATTGATGATCCATTATAATATTTGGACTTTTTTTATATAGATCACAAATACAAGAAGAAGAAGAAGAAGAAGAAGAATAGGGAGTCACAAATAAGGGAAAAAAAATCATGTTAAGATGATTCAATATATTGTATCTGGTCATCATTTGAGAAAATAATATTTTATAATATTCTTGTGATTTTTTTTCTTTGTGCATGATGCTTTTGTTTTGTTATAAGATGATGATTCCATAAAATTATCTTCTTCTTTTTTTTTACATAATGCTCTTCCTTTCTTTAAGATGATTTTTATAATAATTTCTCTTATTTATTTCTTTCTTTTACTTCATTGTTACTTTAGGAATTAAGATACTAATTATACATTATGTTAGCCATGTGGCACAACAATAAGATTTTTACAATAAGATACTAATTATGCATTATGTTAGCCATGACTAATAAATTTAAACTCGAGTTCACCATTGATCTAAAGTTATTTGGGTCAGCTCGTTTTCTTTCCACGTCTTCGAAATATAGTTTAATTTTCATCGACTCTTCTCAGCTTGAAAGCATTCATCTTTGATGAAGTGATCAGGCAATACTTATTGTAAAATTCAAGGTCAAATTATTGGAGTTTTTCTTTCGTGATCCTATATTACGAGTGGAGACTTATTGTTTGTTCAAAATATCATCAGTTTTTCTTTTCTCCTATTCTAAGTGCGTATAAGTGGAGAAGAAGTACTTATTGAAGCTTTTTTTTTTTTTTTGTCAAACTCTTATCATTATCATATCTCCCTCAAATTACTGTGACCTATGATGAACATCTGCAATAAACTTGTATAATCTATTATTTAAATTAATTTTTCTTCCAATTTTAGTATATAAGTCTTGGAGGTATTTAGCAAAGGATTCAATAGGCTCACTAGGTCTAGCTTGTGAAGGAATAGAAAAATGATCAATAAGTTTTAGAGGTTGATATCTAGTGACAATCTCAAAAGGGTTAAGACAGACATATTGACAAAACTGTTATGTGCAAACTCAGTAAAAGGAGTACTAAGAGGTGGATTCACTGGCAAAAGGTTGCCTAGACTCCTATTAACCACCTCACTTTGCCCATCAATTTGAATGTGATGTGTTGAAGAAAATTGTAACTTTATGTTCAAAATTTTTCATAAGATGTTCCAAAAATAACTTGTGAATTTAACATTCCTAGAAAAAACAATAGTCTTTGGTAGACCGTGCAACCTAACAACTTAGCTACATATGAGGCATCAACATTATTGTTACAGGGTATAATATTTCATCTTTCTAAGTCAATCCACCACAATAATAATGAAATTATAATCCCTTATGGCTTGTAGTAACCTAAGGACAAAATCGATACTAAGATCTTCCCATTGGGTGTGAGGTACAAACAAAGATATATATATAGTTTTGTATTATTTTTATTCCTTTAGCCGGCTGTCACGTACAAACAATGAAATGTGATGCGAGCCATATCTCTCTTCAGACTAGGCAAAAAAAAATATATATATATCCTCAACCATGATACTTCTATTAACCTCAGTTGGCTTACATAGGATTCATTAAATCTTTTTGCCTTCCTGTTTTGAACATATAAGTATTAGTATGACCAAAATTAGTTATATTTATGTCAAAGTTGTCCTAAAAGGATATGTGCAACATGTAGAAAAATCTAGGGGTGACATCACATGCATAGCGAAAGAACAGAAAAAAAATAAAAAAAAAAAAAAAACCTTAAATTTTTCAAAAAAGTGTTTATCATCGTGCGAAGATTGGTGCATAAAATCCATAAAATTAAAAATCACATGTAAGATAGTTGTGTTAGCTAGGGAGATCATATATCTTTGAATCCCTACAAATCTGTAGACGTAGATGAAGAAGGTCAAGCATCATCCTCTCTAGACGTGATCCATACGGTAGGGTTATGACGACGCTTCTCAAATCACTGCCCAAATCTTCATATCTATTATCCGAAGAGGAGAAGGGGAGAGGAGAATAGGATGTGACAACCAAGAAACCTCTAGCCTATGGGTCTTTGGTTCCCTCCTATTTATAGAGACCCCTATCAACTTAACCCTAATAGGTCTTGTCTTATTGTGTATTTGATCTTAATTTAATTACCTAAACCTCTTAGATTAATGGATCTCTATCTAATAATCTCATATTGGCTCTTATTGGATCTTGTCTATAGGATCCAATAATTCAGGGGTTCCGGCAAATATCTCATACCTAAACCTCTACTCGTTGCAACGCCTACCATATGTGTGTGACCCTTTAGGCCTAATATCGAGGTAGTCGTAAGTCATATATGTCAGAACTCCTTCTGGCTTTGTGAATTATTATCTTAATAATAATTCACTCGATTCATCAATTGCGGACGTATTAGGCCATTACGCCATAATCCCCAAACGACATAGAGGAATCCAATTCTTTAGATCTATGTGTCCTCAATTACTATGTACCTATAGTCTCTCATCAATCTAATATCCTAGAGATTATATACCAGGCATGGTGCCGTCAGACCCATATGGTTTTTACTCGAGTCTCGCACTAATCAAATTCTCTTAGAGAACTCTTTCTCTCTTAATCTGAATGACCCTAGTAAGGGATTTATTTAAGCAAAAATATATGAGATATTCCTTTCATGATACTGAAAGCGGATGATCCTTTATCGACACTCAATAGCCCTCGTAAGATTGACTATCACTCCCAATAACCGATTGTGCTATATCTAGATCTTCCAAATCTATAAGTCAAGTATCAAAGAGTAGAGTACTTATACAGGATATTCTTAGTGTCTCAAGTCTAAGGACCAAGTATATCATTGGGATAATTGAATCATTGTTAAATAATGAGGTATCATTAACCATCCAATATTTCACAATTGGATTAATAAGTGAATTCATTCCCCAATGAGCACATGCACTGTAGCCCTAGTGTCCCCACACGAGCAGTTATGAGACTAGTTGCCTCCATCATATAGATGAGTATACAGCACACTAATCTGTCCAATTATCTCGATATCCCTCTCGAATAACCTATGACCAGGATTATTTAGGGTCTGTGTTTAAAGATGAACTGGTCTCATTATCGTGATCTCATCAAAATCTGATTCTCATTGTACAGATCCATGGACATCATATATATATACAAGAAGCAATATAAAGTGATAAAATATCAAATAATATAATAAATAAAAAGAATGTGTATCATATCACATGTGTCATCACTTACGTGATTGGCTTGCAAGACACTTATGACTAGCAATTTTCTACTTAACCTAAAGCCAATCACCTATATGTTTGATCCTCATCAGTAGTCCTTTGTGATGCTCAAAGACAATATGAGATAATAGCTTTGTTAGTGGGTTTACGATGTTATCTGAAACTCTTTCCACACGTGCCATCAAAGAAATCTAAGATAATGGCTTTATTAGTGGATTTATAATGTTATCTTCGGATGAAACTCTTTCCACTACTACATCTCATTAGGTCATGATCTCTCTAATCATGTGGAACATCTTCAAAACGTGTTTAGACTTCTGATGAGATTTGAGTTCCCTCATTTGAGCAATAGCCTCATTATTATTATAATATAAGAGAATCGACTCCTCGTTGCCTAGCACGACTCATAGATCTGTGATAAACTTCTTCATCTAGACTCCATCCTTTGCTACCTCTATTGCAGCAATGTATTCTTCCTCTATGGTCGAGTCAACAGTAGTATCTTACTTAGAACTCTTCTAGCATTATGCTCCTCTATTCATGATAAACACATATCCCGAATTAGACTTGTTATCATCGATAATGGACTAAAAACTCGAATCCACGTAGCCTTCAAACTTGAGGCTACTACCTCTGTATACTAGTAAAATATCATTAGTCATTCTCAAGTATTTAAGGATACACTTTATTGCTTTTCAATGTTCCAAGCCTGGATCCACCTAATACCTGCTCGTGACACTCAGAGCATGCGCTATATCATGTCTAGTACGTATAATGGCATACATGATAGACTCTATCGCTGAGGCATAGGGTATCTTATCCATATTCATACTTATGCATCGTTAAGTATACAATAGTCAAGCATGACACTTACACTATTTTATTTTTATCAAATCAAAATATGCATCATTTTCTAAACTGAAAAAGCCACTTTTATTATTATGAAAATCGATAATCCATAAATCACAAAAATCATTATGCATCATTTCGAAAGAAAACTCATTAAGCATTATCATTATGCATTACTTCAAATCAAACATGATTTCATTTATTTTCAAAATATATTCATCATGATAGGACATCCAAGGCAAAGAAATCATTATACATAAAGTATATTCATTAATCATGGTTTCATTGAGCATATGATATTTTTAACTAAAATCATTTTATTATTTATTGTAGTCATGCATTTTTCTTTTTAGGTGAATCTATCTTTTCATGCTTAGTTTTCCATACAAAAGCCATACATCATTATTAAGCATGATATTAAACTTCTTAATATTTTCATTAAGACATCCAGCATGGTTTCAATCAAAATCGGAAATCATCAAGATACACAAATTTTCTTCTTAAGAGAAATAAATATATGATCATTAGATTTAAATCTAATATTTTATTCCATTAACATAAAACATGTAATTTTTATTATTATTTTCAAAATTACGAGCATGATTATATTCTTGTATTTTTAATTTTTTTTAAACATGTAATTTTTAAGAATAATTATTCTAAAAAAAATGCATCATGGAAAACATCAAGTAATTTCAAAATAAATTAAAGGGGTTTCAATTACCTCATCGTTGAATGCCAATAAAGCATAGTTTGCCACCTCGCCTTTCTTATTTTATCCTCTTCTTCGGAGAAACTCGATTCATCCCAATTTTTATTCTTCTTCTTGCGTTCAAGGCAAGTAGTTCCGTTTTTTTTGTTCTTAAGTTTTTATTTCATTGACTTTTTAAATTTCTTAGTGAGGAGTTCATGTTCATCATCACTTGAGCTTATGCTCGAGTGGTCTTCAAATGTTCTTTGGAAGGTGGTTCTCAAGTACTTTACGTGCATTGCACATCATTTCATAGGTCATCAAGGACCCTATTAGTTCTTCGAGTGGAAAATGGTTCAAATCATTGGCCTCTTGTATGGCCGTTACTTTAGAGTCCCAAGTTTTATTAAGAGAACGCAAAATCTTGTTTACGAGTTCAAAATCAAAAAAACATTTGCTAAGAGCTCTTAAACCATTGATGACCGTAAAACGGGTGTACATGTCAACAATGGTTTCGCTTGGCTTCATTCGAAAAAGCTCGAAATCATACATTAAAAAGTTGATTTTCGAATCTTTAACTCTAAAAGTGTCTTCATGTGTGATTTTAAGAGTATGTCATATGTCAAAAGCCATTTTGCACAAAGAAACCCGATTGAATTTATTTTTATCTAAGGCACAAAACAAGGCATTTATAACCTTTGTATTTAGAGAAAATGTCTTCTTCTCCAAATCATTCCAATGGTTCATTGGAAGAGAAGACTTTGAAAATCCATTTTCAATAATATTCCAACGTTCAAAATCCATGGAAATAAGGAAGATCCTCATTTGGGTCTTCTAATAGGTGTAGTCTATCCCATTGAATATGGGCGGATGTCTAATAGAGTGGTCCTCTTGGTTTTCGGCATATGCCATCTCTCTTAGGTTTTAATCTGATTGAGAGTTAACCCCGCTTTGATACCAATTGTTAGGATCAAGAGCATTAAGGGGGGGGGGGGTTGAATTAGTGCAGTGGAAAACTTTCGTCGGTTCAAAAAGACTTCATACAAAAACTATTTCGGAAAAATCTTTAACTTGAGAGCAAACGGAAGTATAGTTGATGTAAAGCAACGGAGGCAGTTTGCAGTTAAAATAAAGAGCAGAATGTACATACAAATCGAGATTTAGAGTGATTCGGTCAATCTTGACCTACATTGACTTTTGGCTTCCTCCTCCGATGAGGTAACCGATGTCCACTAGAGGCCTTCCTTCAATAGGCGAAGGCCAACCACCCTTTTACAGTTATTCTCATTTTGACGGGCTTAGGAGATAACCCTTATAAGTTTTCACTCATCTCTTGAATGATCAATACTTAGAAAGAAAAGAGGGAGAGAAACCCTAGGCTTTTACAATACTTTTAAGCTCTCAAATACTCAAAATAAAAGCAAGCTTTCGGTTGCCATTTCATGCAGAAAGGGTGGGGTTTATATAGGCCCCAATTAGTTTGAATTTGGAGCTCAAAAGTGTCATCTCCCAGATTTTCGGGGTCCTAGCGATACCACCGCTAGAGCTGGCCGGAGGAACATGTCAGAAGATTGAACGTCGGGCCGGTGGATCAGTTGACGTATCGACAGAAGGCTTCGGGCCGTGGACTCGGGCATCGGGCCAAGAAGAGCGGATATTGTGCCAAGGATATCAGAGTTGCGGAGTCAACTGGCCGATTGGGCAATAGGCTGCAAGAGAGGACGATGCGCCAATGAATCGGACGAAGCGTTGAGAGACCAATGACATGCCGAACAACTTGGTTAATTTCTTAGGATTAATTATCTCGATCAAAGTTTTGTTTTAAGTGTGCAGAATTAACTACTATGGAAGAAAGACATGTAGCAGGAGTTGCATTGGAATCAAGACAATGATCACGTTGGGAGTTCGAGAGTTCGACGAAAGTTCGGATAGTCGTCGGAGGTTCTGCGGGAACAAATCTGAGAAGTCCATGAGCTTGCCAAAGAAGCTCATCGGAACTCGCCAAGTGGATCGTCGCAAGTCCAGGAGTTTGCCGGAAGTCCGCAGGAGCATTACCGAGGGTTCATCGGATGATCAACGGAAGTTCGCCGGAAGCTCGCCGGAAGAAGCGATTGACGCACCGGAGCAAGTTGCAGTAAACGTCTTAGGAAATATCGTAGTTAGCACAATAATTAAGTTGGAAATGGGAGATGATCCCATTAACTTAATCTTGGGGCAATTGGGCCCCTGAAAAACCCAAATTGGGCTGAATGGATCAACCCATTCGGACCCTAATTTCTTCCAGGCGGTTGAACCGCCCAAGCCAGGAGGTGGCACCGCCTGGGCTAAGTCTCCGAGCGAGACTGGGCGGTGCAACTGCCCCAGCCAGGAGGTGGCACCGACTGGGCTCAGTTTTCGAGCGAGATTGGGCGGTGCAACCTCCCCTGACAGGAGGTGGCACCGCCTGAGCTCGGTCTTCGAGCTCTGGCAGGAGGTGCAACCGCCTCAGTCAGGCGGTGGCACCGCTTGAGCTCAGTCTTCGAGCTCTGACAGGAGGTGCAACCGCCCCTGACAGGAGGTGGCACCGCCCAGAGGCTCATTTTTCGAGCTCTGCCAGGCGGTGCAACCGCCTCAGTCAGGAGGTGCAACCGCCAGATCCCGGAATTCCGGGAATTGACAATTTTGAGCTCCAAATTCAAACTGAGTTGGGGCCTATAAATACCCCACCCTTTCAGCACTAACAGGGCACTGAACATACACCGAAATCCTGATCTTGTTCTGTGATTTTTATGGCTCAAAATTGTTGTAAAGGCCAAAAGTTCTTCTCCCTCTTTTCTTCCAAGTTCTGAGCTTTAAAGAGAGGAGAGAAAATTCTGTAAGGGTTGTCTCCTAAGCCTGTCAAAAGGAGTGAAACTGTAAAAGGGTGGTTGACCTTCGCCTATTGAAGGAAGGCCTCTAGTTGACGTTAGTGACCTCGTCGGTGGAGGAAGCCAAAAGTGGAGTAGGTCAAGATTGACCGAACCACTCTAAATCTCGGTTTGCATTTACTTTGAGCATCTTTTCTTTACTGCAAACCTCCTCAAAAGCTTACTACCTTCTGCGCATATACGATCGTGTTTCAAGCTTTGCATTTTCCGAATCGACGTTTAGACGTAAATCGGTTTTATCATACAAACATTATATTTCAGTTTACGCTTACATTTTAACTTTTATCATAACTGCAAACTGCCTTCATAGATTTCCTTTAACAATATCTCGCTTGATTACAAGTTAAAGAGATTTACGAATCAGCTTTTCTACGGAAGTCGTTTTTTTCTTACGAACACTTTTTTAATCGTCGAAAGTTTTCCGCTGCACTAATTCACCACCCCCTCTTAGTGCTCTTGATCCTAACAATTGGTATCAGAGCCCGGTATTTCTCATTTCTGATTTACACCCAAGAGAAATGACTCTTCATGGCTTTCAAGAGGGTTTATCGGTTGTTCGTCCACCGTTGTTTAACGGATTGGACTACACTTATTGAAAAACTCGAATGAGAGTTTTCTTGATTTCTATGAATTTGGATTTATGGAATATCGTTGAAAACAGTTTTCAACTTCCCTCCAAACCGATGAACGGATGGTTGGATTTGGAGAAGAAGTATTTTTCTTTAAACGTAAAGGCTATGAGTGCCTTATTTTACGCTTTCGACAAAAATGAGTTCAATCGGATTTCTACGTGCGAAACGGCTTTTGACATTTGGCGAACACTTGAAATCACGCACGAGGGAACTAGTAGAGTCAAAGACTCGAAAGTTAACATTTTATTGCATGATTTTGAGCTTTTTCGAATGCAACCAAGTGAGACTATAGGCGACATGTACACGCGTTTCACGAATGTCGTCAATAGTTTAAGAGCTCTTGAAAAATATTTTTCAGATTTTGAACTCATAAACAAGATTTTGCGTTCTCTTTCTAAGAAGTGGGATTCAAAAGTAACTGCAATACAAGAAGCTAAAAATCTAAACAACTTACCACTTGAAGAACTAATTGGTTCGTTGATGACATATAAAATGGTGCACAATGCACATGATGAACATGATGAACAAAATCACTTTCCAAAGAACAGGAAGGATTTGGAACTCCGGACAAATGAATACCACTTGAGCGATGACTCAAGTGATGAGGACAATGATGAACTTGAACTTCGAACACTAAATCTTAATAAGTTTATTAAATAAAAATCTAAAATAAACAATAAACTTGAACGAACGAAGAGGCTAAAGAAGAAGAGCACAAAGTGGGATGAATCGAGCTCCTCCGAAGACGAGGAGAAAATCAAGAAAGGTGAGGTGGCAAACTACGCCTTAACCGCTTTCAATGATGAGGTAATCGAAATCCCCCTAATTTATTTTGAAATTACTTGATGCTTTTATGATGTATTTTCTTTTTTAGTTTAGAATTAATTTTCTTAAAAATTACATGTTTAAAAAAAAATTATGATCATGCTAAGTAATTTTGAAAATGATAATATTGCATATTTTATGATAAACAAATAAAATGATCTTGATTGAAAATATGAAATCATGGTTAAGACGTAATAATGTGTATTACGTTGATTTCCATTGTTATTTCTTGATTTTGATTAAAAAAATCATGTTTGATTTGAAGAAATACATAATGATGAAATTAAATATTTTGATTAACAATTTTATGCATGAGATTTTAAGCTATACATGATGATAAGCATGTGTTATTTTCATGAGTGTATTTGAAAAACTATGGCAAAAATATGCTCGAATGCATGAACTTGTTAAGATTATTTTTCGGACTTTCTTGATTCAATGTTCAAATCACTTAATTGCCATGATGATTTTACACTATTACATGCCTTAATAACATGTTGGAAATTATGTGTTTTGGATACAAAAATTTTTATGATCATGAGCATGTTTTATCTTCATGATTGAACTTGAAAATCTATAGCAAAACCTTGTCCGAATGCATGAAAGTGTTAAATTTTATTTTCGGATTTTCTTGATCATAATAATTCATTTTTGAGAATCTATTGATCTTGATGGTTTTATGATGAAATTCATTTTTCGATCCTAAACGTTGATGCATGTTTAACATAAATGAAAAAGCATGCTAACATGAAATCAATCACTTAAAATGAAATACTTAAAAAAAGGGGAAAAATATATTATCAATGAAATCATGAATCTACTTATGTTACGAATTTTGTGAACCATAAAAATGATTTTTGGTGATTTGAATCTGAATGAGTTTTATCCAAAATCATGATATTGGTTCCGTGATATTTACAAATTAAGATTTATTATGAATCAAGATTTTTTCATTAATCGTTCTCCTAAGATTTTCTTTTGATTAATTATGGAGTGGGTTTTTCAAAAAGAAATCATGTCTTTTGGTATTCACATGTTCTAATCTTTCATGATATGATTTTTATGCAATTCCTTGTATTCATGAAATGTTTATCTCATCACCTAATAATTATTCTTGATATTCCTTATGTGATGATAAGAATACATGAAATATTCATTAATTTGTTTTGATGTATACAAATAAGAAGTTTCGATCATGTATGATAGAAAGTAATTTGACAAATTTGGTACCATCATGTTGTAAAATAAATGATAATTAGGAATCATGCATTAATGATGATTGTATATTTTATGATTTGGCATGATGCATGCAATGATGAAATATTCATGAATTTGAAATGATGCATGCAATACTTATGACAGTGATGTACATGATGTATTGCATCTGATATGTATCATGAATGCTTTAAATGATGAATGTTTGGTATCATGATCAACATGTTAATAAATGCTTAAAAATTTTAATGTTTGAGTATCATGTATGATATACCCATTAATGATGATTGATTTATTTTTCGGTATCATGCATGAAAAATAAGGTTTTTGAAATTGTGTATGTTTTAATTTGAATATATAATGATGCACAAATAAAATTGATACTTACCTTTGTCATAATCTGAAAATTAAAAAAAAGGATCTTCCTTCTTTTTTACAATGACAAAGGGGGAGCAAGAATTTCTAGCGTGGATATCATGAAAAGAGGCAAACTAGCTAGCTTACATAATTCAAGATGAAAGCAAAAATTACACTCCTCTAAAGAGAAGATGCAAATGTAACACTTGCCAAATTGTTTGCTTGCCTCATGTAAAACATTATCTCTTGCTAGTTTGGCATTTTGCTAGCTTGCACTTTGCAAAGAAAGCAAAAATGACACTTCTCAAAAGAGAAGAAAGAGCTTGTTATCTTGAACATCACAAGCTTGCCAAACAAAAATTGCAAAAATGTTATCTTGCCTATCTCAAGAAGCAAAACTTGCAACTTGCACATTGCAATAGGAAGCAAGAATCATAAGCTTACACAAGAAACTATCTTGCATTTGCTTTCGAAATTTTTGCTAGCTTGTATGTAGTAAAACTTGCATATCATAAAAATTGCTAGCTTGTAGTATAAAGAGAAGCAAATAGTTGCTATCTCAAGAAAATTAAACATGCTAAACTTACACCTTGCAATGGAAGCAAAATTGCGAGCTCAAACATTGCAAAGGAAGCAAAAATTTGCTAGCTTGCAACTTGCATATTTCAAGAAGCAAGAGTTGCCTTCTTGAACATCTCTAAATTGCTAGCTTGCAAGTTCTAAAATGTTGTAACATTGCTAGCTTGCATGTTCTAAAAGTGCTATCTTGTATGATATAAAACTTGCATATATAAAACTTGATAGCTTGAATGTTCTAAGCATGATGTAACATTCGCTAAATTTTCTGGCTTCAAAACTGCATGATGATAAAACTTGATATTATGTTTTTCATGCAATAAGTTAAACTAATATTCCAAACACAAGAATAGTTGAACTTTTCCTTTTTGTTGATGACAAAGGGGGAGAAGTATGTTGATGACATGACAAGTTTATACATAAGTTTATGCATAAGTTCATGATGACATGTTGCAAGTATTCATGATGAATATTGCAATGACTTGAATTCAGTTTGAATTCAAGGTTCTATCAATATGGCATATTGATAGGGGGAGTTTGTTTAAACTCCGGGAGTTAAGTTTAACTCCGTCATCAAGTGGTTGTCATCATAAAAAAGGGGGAGATTATTGAATCCTGTATTTTGATGAGGAAACTACTTGATATATGTTTATGATTTAATCTGCGTTTTGAGTGACGCAGGATGCTTCGATCAAGATGAGATAATTAAAGCAAGAAAATCATGTTGTACCGGAGGAACATGTTAGAAGATTGAACGTAGGGCCGGTGGATCGGTCGACGTATCGACAGAAGGCTTCGGGCCGTGGACTCGGGCATCGGGCCAAGAAGAGCGGGTATTGTGCCAAGGATATCGAAGTTGCGGAGTCAACTGGTCGATTGGGCAATAGGCTACAGGAGAGGACGATGCGCCGAAGAATCGGATGAAGCGTCGAGGGACCAATGACATGCCGGACAACTTGGTTAATTGCTTAGGATTAATTGTCTCGATCGAAGTTTTGTTTTAATTGTGCAGGATTAACTACGATGGAAGAAATACATGCAGCAGGAGTTGCGCCGGAATCAAGACAATGATCACGTTGTGAGTTCGAGAGTTCGACGGAAGTTCGGACAGTCATCGGAGGTTCTACGGGAACAAATCCGAGAAGTCCATGAGCTTGCCAAAGAAGCTCGTCGGAACTCGCTAAGTGGATCGTTGCAAGTCCAGGAGTTTTCCGGAAGTCCACAGGAGCATCACCGAGGGTTCATCGGATGATCGACGGAAGTTCGCCGGAAGCTCGCCGGAAGAAGCGATTGACGCACTGGAGAAAGTTGCAGTAAATGTCTTAGGAAATATTATAGTTAGCACAATAATTAAGTTAGAAATAGGAAGTGATCCCATTAACTTAATCTTGGGGCAATTGGGCCCCTGAAAAACCAAAATTGGGCCGAATGGATCAACCCATTCGGACCCTGATTTCTGCCAGGCGGTTGAACCGCCTAAGCCAAGAGGTGGCACCGCTTGGGCTAAGTCTCCGAGCGAGACTGGGCGGTGCAACCGCCCCAGCCAGGAGGTGGCACCGCCTGGGCTCAGTCTCCGAGCGAGACTAAGCGGTGCAACCTCCCCTAATAGGAGGTGGCACCGCTTGAGCTCGGTCTTCGAGCTCTAGCAGGAAGTGCAACCGCCTCAGTCAGGCGATGGCACTGCCTGAGCTGGGTTTTCGAGCTCTGACAGGAGGTGCAACCGCCCTTGACAAGAGGTGGCACCGCCCAGAGGCTCAGGCTTCGAGCTCTGCCAGGCGATGCAACCGCCTCAGTCAGGAGGTGCAACCGCCAAATCCTGGAATTCCGGGAATTGACAGTTTTGAGCTCCAAATTCAAACTGGGTTGGGGCATATAAATACCCCACCTTTTCAGCACTGAAAGGGCACTGAACATACACCGAAATCCTGATCTTATTCTGTGATTTTTAGAGCTCAAAATTGTTGTAAAGGCCAAAAGTTCTTCTCCCTCTTTTCTTCCAAGTTCTGAGCTTTAAAGAGAGGAGACAAAATTCTGTAAGGGTTGTCTCCTAAGCCCGTCAAAAGAAGTGAAAGTGTAAAAGGGTGGTTGGCCTTCGCCTATTGAAGGAAGGCCTCTAGTTGACGTCGGTGACCTCGTCGGTAGAGGAAGCCTAAAGTGGAGTAGGTCAAGATTGACCGAACCACTCTAAATCTCAGTTTGCATTTACTTTAAGCATCTTATCTTTACTGCAAACCTCCTCAAAAGCTTACTGCCTTCTGCGCATATACAATCGTGTTTCAAGCTCTGCATTTTCCGAATCGGCGTTTAGACGTAAATCAGTTTTATCGTACGAACATCATATTTCAGTTTGCGCTTACATTTTAACTTTCATCATAACTGCAAACTACCTTCATAGATTTCCTTTAACTATATCTCGCTTGATTACAAGAGATTTACAAATCGGCTTTTCTACTGAAATCGTTTTTATCGTACGAACACTTTTTAAATCGTCGAAAGTTTTCCGCTGCACTAATTCACCCCCCCCCCTCTTGGTGCTCTTGATCCTAACAGTAAAGGTATTGAAGTAGGAGTGATCACCTATGTCATGAGTTAACATTGGTCCACATACATCACTATGTATGAGTTCCAACAGCTCAATGGCTCTCTCTCTCTCTAGTTCCACTAAATATAGAGTTGGTCAATTTTTCAAGAAGGTAAGGCTCGCAAGTTATATATGACTTATAGTCAAATGGATTTAGATATCTATCCTTTAGCAACTTTTGAATCCCTTACTCATGGATGTGACCAAGTCTACAATGCCTCAAGTTTGCATTATTTATCTCATCTCATTTCCTCTTAGACATACTTATATTCATGATATGTAGAGCAGTGTCTAGTATAAACAAACGATTATGCAATATTCCTCTCATGATGATCTTATCATATAATAATATTGAATAACCATTGTTCTCAAAACCTAATTTATATCCACTAATTATCAAACATGAAATGAAAATAATATTTTTGATAATAGAAGAAACAACATAGCATGCATCTAATACAATAATAGCTCCACTAGGCAGATGTATAATAACCTTGCTAATAACTATTGTAGCAACTTTTACTTCATTGCTCATCTTGAGGTCCATCTCCCCGCTCGCCAATCTCCTAGGTCTTGCCAGAACCTGTAATGCATTGCAAATATGATAAGAACTATCGGTATCTAATACCTATATGTTATCATAAGAGTCTAACAAATGGAGACTAATTATGAATATACCTTAAGCTTCTCTAAGCTTCTGTTTTGCCCTTTCTGCAAGGTACTCTTTGTAGTTTCTTTTCTAGTGCCCATCTTTATCATAGTGAAAGCATTGACCTTTATCCTTTGCTTGATCTTTCTTAGCAATATTTGTTTTACCCAATCTGCCCTTGCCCTTACCCTTCTTAAGGGACTGTTTTTATATTCATTTTCTTTTTTGTCTCACCAGTATAGAGAGCTAGCTTCTCTTTTTTGATAGTGTTCTCTGCCTCCCTCAACATATTGAGGAGCTCAAGGAGAGTCACCTCAAGCTTATTCATATTAAAATTCATTATGAACTATGAAAATGATTCTAGTAGGGACTGAAGCATAAGATCCATGCACAGGTTTTCCTCGAGAACTATTCCTAAACCTATGAGTTTCTCTATCCACTCAATCATCTTTATGACATGGTTCTGAACTGGTGTCCCCTCAGTCATCCTAGCGCGGAAGAGGTTCTTGGATATCTCATATCGCTGAGTCCTTCCTTATTCCTCAAATAGTTTATGAACATGTAGGAGAATGGATCTGACATCTATATTTTCATGTTGTCTCTATAACTCAAGAGTCATGGAGCCCAACATGTAACGCTAAACAAGAGTGAAGTCATCTATGTACTTCATGTAGCTAGTGATCTCATCCTTGCTTGCCTATTCCTCGAGCATAAGTATCATTATATCAATGATGTACGTGATTTTCTCTGTCGCAAGTACAATTCTGAGGTTGCGAAGCCAATCCGTATAATTCAGACTAGTGAGATGGTTGACTTCAAGTATGCCAAGCAAGGGATTTGAAAGCAACATTTTGGAAAATAAACATGTAGCAGAAATAAATAACATGCATACTTTACAAAAAAAAAAAAGAATCAAGATATATACTTCTATCTTAATCTACTCTCACTATTTTTCTAGCGAGTCACATGACACCCTCAGCACATGATTGGTCAAGTCTCTCGAGACCATGGTGGTTCAGAGGCCAAATAGGATGGGAGTCACAAGGAGTTATGATTGGTAAGAGTTACCTATCGTTACAGGCTTGAGTGATTAGTCGAGTCCCTTGATATTACACTAACACGTCGATTGGATCTCGATCCCCACTAGAATTCTGTCGGAGACTTCCGTTTCATATATTAAGTGTGTCACATGACTCGCTAGAAAAATAGTGGGAGTTGAAAAAGTTAGAAGTCTATATCTTGATTATTTATTTTTCTATAAAATATGCATGTTATTTATTTCTACTACATCTTTATTTTTAGAAAAATATCGCTTTCAAATCTCTTATATGGCATACTTGATGTCAACCGCTTCACTAGTCCGAATTATATGGATTGGCTCCGTAACCTAAGAATTATTCTCACGGCGAAGAAAATCATATACGTCCTTAATATAATGATGCTTATGCCCGAGGAAGGGGCAAGCGAGGATTAGATCGCTTACTCCATGAAGTACATAGATGACTCCACTCTTGTTCATTGTTACATGTTAGGCTCCATGATTCCTAAGTTACAAAGACATCATGAAAAAATAGATTCTAGATCCATTCTCCTACATGTCCGTAAACTATTTGAGGAACAGGGAAGGACTTAGCGATATGAGATATCCAAGAGCCTCTTCCGTGCTAAGATAATTGAGGGGATATTAATTTAGAACCATGTCCTAAATATGATTGAGTAGATAGAGAAACTCACAAGTCTAAGAATAGTCCTAAAGGATAACCTGTGTGGATCTTGTGCTTTAGTCCATACTAGATTCATTTTTACAGTTCATAATGAATTTTAATATGAATAAGCTTGAGATAACTCTTCTTGAGTTCCTCAATATGTTGAGAGAGGCAGAGAGCACTATCAAGAAAGAGAAGCTAGTTCTCTATACTAGTGAGACCAAAAAGATAGGAAGGAAGAAAAGTCTTTTAAGAAGGGCAAGGGCAAGGGCAAACCAGGTGAAGCAAATGTTGCTAATAAAGACTCGACAAAGGACAAAGGCTAGTGCTTCCACTACGGCAAAGATGGGCACTGGAAGAGGAACTACAAAGAGTACCTTGTAGAGAGGGCAAAACAAAAGTTTGGAGAAGCTTAAGGTACATTTATGATCAGTTTCATTTGTCAAACTCTTATGATAACATATGTGTATTGAATACTGGTAGTGCTTATCATATTTACAATTCATTGTAGGTTCTAGTAAAACCGACGAGATTGGTGAGAGGTGAGATGACCCTCAAAATCGACAATGGAGCAAAAGTTGTTGTAGTGGCTGTTGGCGAGGTCACCCTACAACTGCTTGATGGAGCTATTATTATATTGGATACATGCTATTTTATTCCTTCTATTATCAAAAATATTATTTTCATTTCATATTTGATAGTTAGTGGATATAAATTAGTTTTTGAGAATAATGGTTGTTCAATATTATTAGATGATGAGACCATCATGAGGGAAACATTGCATAATAGTTTATTTATGCTAGACATTGCTCCACATATCATAAATGTATGTGTGTCCAAGAGGAAACGAGATGAGATGAACAGTGCATACTTGTGGCATTGTAGGTTACGTCACATCTATAAGAGAAGGATTCAAAAATTGCTAAATGATTGATATCTAGATTCATTCGACTATTAGTCATATGCAACTTGTGAGTTTTACTTTCGTGAAAAACTAACCAATTCTCCATTTAGTGGAACTAGAGAGAGAGACACTAAGCTGTTGGAACTCATACATTGTGATGTATGTGGACACATGTCAATTCATGCTGTAGGTGGTTACTCCTATTTTATTACCTTTACTAATGATTTCTTAAGGTATGGACATATGAAAGTATAAGCCCGAGGCCTTTAAAAAATTTAGATAGTATAAGAACGAAGTAAAGAACTAGATTGGAAAGAGTATCAAAATATTTTGATCAGATCGAGGAGGTGAGTACTTGAGTACAAAGTTCACCCAGTTCCTCAAGGACCATGAGATTCTATCCCAATTGACACCTCCTTATATATTTCAGCTCAATGGTGTATCTAAAAGGATGAATTATATATTGTTAGATATGGTATGGTCCATGATGAGCTTCACCGACCTACCTGTCTCATTCTGGGGATACACCCTAGAGATCATAGCTTTCTTTCTGAATAGAGTTCCAACTTAGTCGGTAGTATCTACACTATATGAGATATGAAAAAGGAAGAAGCCCAATCAAAGGTTGTTAAGATTTGGGGATATCCTACCTATGTTAAAAGACACAACCCTGATAAGTTGGAATCCAAGATAGAATGATATAAGTTTGTGGGATACCCCAAGGAAACTTATGGGTATCATTTCTATGACTCTGAGGACCAAAAGCTCTTTGTAGTCAAGAGAACGGTGTTCCTTGAGAAGGAACACATTCTTGGCAAAGATAATGGGAGCATGATAGAGTTGAGTGAGGTTGGAAAACCTAACTCAAGCACCAATTTACAGCCTGAGTTTATTCAAGTACCTAGCACACAAGTTTTAACTTTACATAGATCCGATGGAGTATCTCGTCCTTTTGAGAGAAATGTGAGATATATTAGAGGAGAAAATGATGAGAATATTGATCTTCATACCTACGAGGAGGCTATTACGAGTATAGACTCTAGGAAGTGGCAACAAGCCATGAATTTTGAGATGGATTCCATGTACTCCAACAAGGTTTAGAACATAGTTGATATACCCAATTATTGAATCTCAGATTTTGATGATAAAACTAATTGATAGTGTTTATGATTTAATATGAGTTTAAGTAATGTAGGACTAGCTTCGATCAGAAAAGGTAAATCGATTAAAGTAGGAGGAATCAAACATTAGGCCGGAGCAAATATGTTAGAAGATTGGACGTCGGGCCAAAGGATCGGTCGATGTGTTGGCAGAAGGCTTTAGTCCGTGAATTCGGGCATCGGGCCAAGAATATCGGACATTGTGCCAAGGAGATCAGATATTAGGAGAAGACAACATGTTGATTGGGTAATACGCTGAATGAGAGGATGATGCGTCGAAGGATCGAACGAAGCGTCGGAAGAACGAATGACATGTCGGACAATATAGGATTAGCTTATAATTGATTATATCTAGATCGAGTTAGTTTAGAGTCTAATTGAGTTGGTTTAGAATGTAATTAAGCCAACTCAATTAGAAGCCAATTGGGCCCAAGTTTGGGCTATGTTGGGCTAAGTGAAAAAGCTCAAATAGTGACCCAACAAGTAAAATCGTCATGGTATAGTCTCCGAGATTATGTCAAGCAGTGGTACCATCTAGATATAGTCTCTGAGAGACTGTCAAGCGGTGGTACTGCCCAGTGTTAGTGTTGTAGGCGGTGATACTGCCCAGCACAGGCGGTGGTACCGCTAATACCCTAAAAACTAGGGATGAGGTACTTTTAGGCTCCATGTTTGAATCCACTTAAGGTCTATAAATGCTGCCCCTCTCATCCTTGGTTAACATACACAAGAATTGAGAGCAAAAAAGAAGAAAAACACTATTGTAATCTTGTGAGAACTCCTCTAAAAGCTCTAAGTGTTAGTGGTGGATGTCGGTGGGGTGTTGATTATGCTAAAATCCATCCGAATTCTATCCACATCTTAGGAAAAGCATCCCAATATTCTATTAGAGTTTGGTCTTAACATTGAATTTATTTTTTAATATTAGTCCAATGAAGTTTAGCTTCACTATAAGTTTCATTTTTGCATAGTGTCATGGATAAACTTCTAATAGGATGTTTGATGTAATGCTTATGTATGTCCGTATCTTTTGGTATGTTCATTCTTTGCCTAGCATGTAGAGGGACAACCGAAGGCTTAATAGTCCCATTTTAGTTGGGTTTGATGGACGCTTTAGACTTGTAAACAAAGGTTGTGTCATGTGGACACTTGTAAGAGATTCTCGATCTATAATGGACCATTTTGACCCTTTGTTGTGCAATTGTTCAGAGCTTATAAAGTCTGTTTGTAATTTGCATTATCTATGAAGTGTTTCTTGGAATGTTTGCTTGTGGATCCCGAGTGAGGCATTTTCTCTAACTCATTTTCTCTTTTGTGGGTCCTAAGGGACCATGGGAGGCTGACCTTTGCGGACGGACACGCAAGGGTGCCGCACGACTTAGGCAAAACCAACTAAGTCCGTGATAGATGGTATTAGAGCGGGATAAGCACTCTTAGAAACACTTAGCATGCAAACGTGGGGGACCTAGCGGGGCTACGTTGAGGGCAGTCAGCATACGCGCGACCATTTGGGGGAAAACGAGCATAGAGATGTAGGGAAAAGGAGTTGCTCGGAGGAGCGAGCATATGAGATTGGCATTCAGAGGAATGACCAACCCTTCACGCAAGAGGCACCACGAGAACAGGCAAGCTTGGAAGAATGCGGAGCGCACAAAGGTTGGGATGACTGAGTTTGAGCTACGGCTTAACGTTGACAACTATACTTGATGGTGCTCAAGGCAAGCGAGGCGCTTGGTAAAGGATGAGACCATGCAAAGTGGAATGAGTTGCTCAGTGACCGAAAGAGTTGTGAAAAGCTCATAGAGGTGAGGGGAATTGCTAACTCAAAGAATTCGGTACTCATATATGGGCTTGTATGCGGACGATGAAATATTCGCGGCCATCCCAAGGCGACCGAAACTCGGCACCATAGAGCATTGAAACTTTCTCTTCGACATGTGAAGGATACGTCCGTATGAGGCTGAAGTATACAACGAGTTCAGTATATTGCTAGGCCTTGAGTGGTACAGTGGGGGTTGTATTGACGTAGAATCGTAATCTAACAAATGTGTTTGCAGGAGGCAGAACAATGCACAGTTTGTTCAGCAAATCGGAGTAGTCTAAGGGGATGGTGGTCTCTGAAACAAAGAGAAATGTTGCTCCAACGGGATAGTTATCCAGGAGGGATAAGTCTCGGCTCTCTAGAGGGAGAATCATATGGAACAAACCTCACATGTTGAGGAGGAGTACCTCAACAAACAATAACTCCACGGAGCTCAATGGATTGAGCAAACTGCGAGGAGTCATCGCATGATCTCGCTTGAGAGAATGCATTGGTGGATGCATTGTGAGATCAAGAGGGGGAGCGACCCAAAGCAACACAAATAAAGGCACACTTGGAGTCGATATGGAGATCGGACTCAAGGGAGGGCTGACCCATGGAATGGTGGGCGTGAGGGCCACCATCAACTCAATGTAAAACGAGGAGCAGAGCAACTTGGGTGTAACTTGTTGAAGTACCCAAGCCGCATGAAGGGAGCCAGCATAGAAGATGGAACATGGAGCAGAGGCACAATGCTTTCCTTGGACAAAGGTCAAGGACATGAACTCTTGCAGAGGCAAGAGCAGGATCATGTTGTTCCATGGGTCCTTCATTCTGATGGAGCGAACTCATCTTGCATGGTGCCAAAGACGAAGGGAGCTTTTGGGCATATGCACCTTATCTCGGAGAAGCATTTGATGGAGGAACTAAGGTGACTCAACTTGCGGAGGTGAAGTTGGGTTCAGAAGGCCTTAGCACGGGGCAAGAGGATGCAAAGGCGGGTACTCTTGAAGAATATGTCACAATGTTGCCATTCAAGTTACCATGAAGGAAGCTGTGCACAGTGAAGATTGTGTTGGTAGGAGCAGAGGCCCAGGATCCAGACAATGGTGCACTAATTATAGTGAAGTCGAGGGACTTCAGGAGCTACTAGGCGACGGACTATCCTAGAGCGGTGCTTCATCTAGGTGTGACCCAAGAGTGGGTGGATGAAGGTCGATTACCAAAGGAGCGAACAAAATCGAAGGTGGAAGAGACCCTACGATGTATTGACAGAGGCCACACATGGAGGGATCACAATTCGAGTTCATCCCACAAGGATCAGAATGCAATGGAGATATCACTAGGAGGCGACATGGTGTAGCGAATCGTGGTGGAACAGTTCATGGCAATGCGATACACATGAATGAGTCCCGTAAGGGACTAGATTATACGGAGGTATGATCGGGAGTTACTGAAAGCTCCACTTCGGTGAACAACACGACGACAAGAAGGGCTATGGGTTCAAGAAGTGAAGGCCATGGTACCACAGAGGCGGGTCTTCCATGTGTGCATCAAATTTTGCATCGGATGAAAGCCTTGGTCATCAACATATGGGGGCTGTGTTCCACCAAAGGAAAAGTTTAAATACAAATACCAGTGAGTCCCATGGGAGGGGCTTGATCATGCAGAGGTATGATCGAGGTAGTTGGAGAGTTGGATTGCTCCAGAGCCTATATTCGCTTAAGCGAGCCCAACAAGTCAGAGGACAAGGTCGAGTAAATGAACATTGCTACTAAGGAAGCTAAAGAGAACAGAATCGGTGCAAATCCTACAACGTGATGGCAGAGGCCATGTATAGGAGTTATAGTCTGTCTTTCTATCGACCAAAGGGAGCTACTTGGAGAACACAGAGGTATTGAAGTAGGGGGTCGAAAGGGGCGATGAAGCAACGACGAGTCCAGAGTGACATAGCTACCCAAAAACCAAGCATCAGTTAGAATGAAGGTGGACTCGGAGGAGTGCCACAAAGATATATCTATTGATTATGACAAAAAAGGATACAGATGTGAGATGACGAATAGTAGGGCCATGGGCATGACAGCGCCATGGTACCGTAGAGGCGGGACTTCCGCGAAAGTCATTGATCCCTTGCTCTCATGGAGGGAGAGCGCTTGGACGTGAAAGGGGCCGAGGAGATGGAGCATGCAGAGGCAAACTCCAAGTACAAAGACAAGGCTGAAGGGTAGAGGCCAATGAACTTTGTAAGATCGGTGTCAATGAGCTTCTCATCAAAATAGTTGAATGTGAAGGACTTTGGGTTATGCAAGAGTGCACGACCAAGGAACGAAGCAGGCAGTACGTGGTGCTGTACCTTTGCTATTCAGTGGGGTAGGCGACAAGGTTGATGAAGAAGACGTTACAATCCCAGAGGCGACCAAATCTATTAGAGAACTACTCCAAGTTGGGGTGAAAACTTCCTGCATTCCAGAAGTTTGATGGCATTGAGAAGGTGAATCGTAGTAACTAACTCAACGCAAGAAGTGCAAATACTTCAAGTGCTTCAGAAGTATGAGCAAAGAGCAGGCGAAGGTCAGTAACCAGCTCGATGCATGGAGTACAATCTCGAGGAGGCGGGCGAAGTCAAGTAACTTTTGCCTTCTTAACCCTTAAGAGAATGGGCGAAACCGAGTACCCTAATTCTCTTATCTATCCAGCAGAGGAGCTCTGCATAGGTTCAAAGATCCTTCAAAGATATTAGAAGATAATAGTTGTCAAATCCTCACCATTGGCGATTAGTGCTACTGACAGTAGAGTATCCGTCTCATTTCCCAACAGAATGCCAATCGAAAGCGGAAGTGATACGAATCTACTAGGAAGTGACAACTAAGTGAAAGAAGAGTCGATGAGCAAATTTTGTGGAGGAAGGACCAAAAGCTTTAAAAGTTTACGAGGCGATGCTCATTAAAGCTCCAACAAGCATCCACCTAGTTCAAGCAGCATGAGGCATTTGAGAAATTGACGCATAGTAAGAATGGTCTTTTCCTTCATCTGGAGGATCCGCAGGAATCAATAAGGATCAACATAACTCAGCCAACCCCACACCAGAGTCAGAGTCATTGGTGAGTTGAAGCAGCATGGTGGATCAAAGGTTCGACTACTCAAAAACAGTGGCGGAGAGTAGCTGGGAGCCAAGAGGCACATTACAGCTAGAGCAGAAGATTAAAGACTCAGCAAAGGCGAGGAGTTACAGTGTCGGCAAAGGCTTCGACGAGGATGTCGAAGGAATAAGTGGGAGAGAATGTCATGAATAAACTTCTAAATAGGATATTCGATGTAATGCTTATGTATGTCCGTGTCTTTTGGTATATTCATTCTTTGCCTAGCATGTAGAGGGACAGTTGAAGGCTTAATAGTCCCATTTTAGTTGGGTTTGATGGCCGCTTTAGGCTTGTAAATAAAGATTGTATCATGTGGACACTTGTGAGAGATTCTCGGTAGTCCATTTTGACCCTTTGTTATGTAATTGTTTAGAGCTTGTAAAGTTTTATAATTTGCGTTGTCTATGAAGTGTTTCCTGGAATGTTTGCTTATGGATCCCGAGTGAGGTATTTTCTCTAATATGTTTTCTCTTTTGTGGGTCCTAAGGGACCATGGGAGGCTTCAGGGAGGTTGATCTTTGTGGACGGACATGCAAGGGTGCCGCACGACTTAGGCAAAACCAGTTAAGTCCGTGACAATAGTGTACTCAATAATCTTCGGTGTCACAACCCGGGCTTAATGGGTTAACTGATCTATTAACCTTGTTTAACCTAAGCTATTAGTCAAAATACATAAGCTGAAGTTAATAATAATATATTAATCAAATTCTTATAAATTAATTTTAATCTTATCTATTTTCAACATGGGACTAATCGGATCGGGGCGTTACATTCAAATATATTGTACCAATTAAAATAGTCATCTATATTAGACAACTAATCAATAAAAATCTTTAGGGCCATCTTGCCATCTACTTTGATCATTTTTCTAATGTTATCATTAACCTTCTTAAGATTGTGTCTACCATGACTTCCGCAATTTTGGTAGTTCTTATGCATGTCTAAGTTGTACATGAGTCATGATGGTGCAAGTGGTGGAGCATGATGCTTTTCATATGATCTTTCGGGCCTATATTCAAAATGTTGTGAGTAATTTCTAGGATTATTTCTCTTTAGAATGTGATTTTTGTTTTTGGTTCAACCTTTGATCTATCTCAGTATGATTTGAATGATCATAATCTCTTGGATCTTTAAAGTTTCAGTATTTTCAATATATTACCTCTTACCAAAGAAAACCATAGCAGTACACAAAGGATCTAGACAAACTTTAAGTAGTTTATGTTCAAAAGAGTCGAACCTTTTATTGAGACTATACAAAAGTTATATCTATTTGTCTATTAGTCAAATGACTCTTGTTGATCAGTTCTACTCTTATGATATAAGATAATCCTAAAAGGATTCTTAATATGAAAAGAGAGATGATTGGATGGATAATAAATAAAAAAATATCAAGCAGATAGATAGAAGACAATAAAAATTTGATTTGTAGAATAATTAATTTATGTAATAAAGAACAAAGCTGAAGTTCAATCATATACTAAGACAAAGGAGCGCTTTGACACCCTTTTGATTAACTTGGATAATTTTGGACTCACTCTAAGTCTTTCGACTTAATCAAAGAAAGTTGTGGCCTCGCACCACTCACATTATTTGTGAGAAAATAAAACTAATATTCATTTTATGATTGATTATCTTATTATAATACTTGGCCTTTTTATATAGGCCACAAATACAAAAAGAAAATGATGTTATAAATAAGAAAGAAAATAAAAATTATATCAAAATGATTTACTACATTGTATAATATTCTAGAATATTTTTGTGAAATAATATTCTTTCTTTGTGCATGATATTTTTTCTTTCTTGTAAGATGATGACTCCGTAAAATAATCTTAGTTCTTTGTACATGATGTTTTTTGTTTCTTGAAAGATGATGATTCTTGTAATATTCTCTCTTATTTATTTTTTTATTTTAGTATTAATCTAAAAGTAAGATGCTAATTGTGTAGGATGTTGTCACATAATAATACTAAGATGTCAATTAAATCCAAACCCGAGTTCACCATTGATCCAAATTAATTTGGTTCAGATTTTTTTTCTTTCTACATCATCCAACTATAGCTCGGTTTTCATCACTGGTGTTATGTTTGAACTGAGTTATTCATTTCTATGTTTATTATTTTTCCTATTTAACCTTTCTTTTAATTATTATATTTTATGATATCTCACATAGTTTGGGCCGTTTAACCATCCTTTTAATTTTTGTTTTCTATGATATCTCGCAAAGCTTGAGCTTCGAATACTTTCTGAGTCTTGAGAGATTATTGGAATGTCCTCCAGGACATAAAGATTCCCACCAATGTAGACAGCACGTCACGTTTTTTAGAATATTCTTTAGTCATATCTTCAAGATGGATTCAAGTAGTAAAATAATATTGAAGTTAGATTTAATTTAACTTTGGGTCACTGAAATATATGGAATGAAACTTATTGCAAGTTTAACGAATAGATTTGATATTTTGTCATTATTTCAATATTAACAAAACTAAATTGTAATATACCAATCATTAGAAGATCAACAGCATTCAGATTCAATTTTATGTAGACTTATACAAGTAATTTATGATAATGGAGTTTTATTGGAGAGTGTCCAGCTTTTCATTTTTACCTTAAGTACCTCAAACATTGAAAATGACCACGAATTGAACGATGTATTGAACTTATTATTGAATCCAAACCGGCTCTTAAAGAATGTACCAATGCAAGTCAATTATTCTGCTCCCTTTGAATGAAACCAAATCCCTTACCTAAACCTATCACCTCCCACAAATAATATAGTATAAGGCTACTTGTTGTGTTACTCTTCCCCTAGTCTACATTGATCCTCTCACACTTCCATGATGTCTAAGTTTCTGACACACATAATACATCTAACATATATATATATATATTATCATCACTTAAGAATATATTTTATAATATTTATACTTTAGAAACGTATTAATATTATTGATTTTTAAGATTAGAATATATGCTTTCAAAAATATTATGCACAAACTCTTTCTAAATACTATTTGAAGTATATATAAGCATTGATACTAATTTTAAGTATGTTTTACAATGAAAATATATAGTCCTTTGGTACAATAAACCTAAATAAACTAGCCAACTTAACTATGAGACTAGGTTATAGTAATAAATATGCATATATTGATTAGAAGAGATTTTTATATTGTAATAAGTTTTAAGTGAATCTCAAGACATTAATGAGTTTGATCATATCTAAAGTAAGTGAACTTAGATTTAAACATTATGTATGTGGAGGATAGCAATATTTTACTTATATATTGATAAATAGTGGATAATTAAGTGGGGATAAAAATCAAGATGAGTATTACATAAGTTTGAAACTTATCATTTTTGTCTATCCAAATTAGGTTTAAATTAAGTTGTAGCAATCCTAAAATTATGTTAAAAAAAAAAAAAGAAAACTTAAGATGAGGTCCAATAAGATTAAACCTAAGACCTCTTAGTTGCTTTTAAAGTAGCACATAAACCACCCCCACTCTATGAGTCACAAACACTTTCTCTTCTTCTTTTGCAATTATTCTATACTCTTCACCATTTCTTTGTTGAGACCAATGACCTTAGTTCTAAGGAAGAACAAGGAGAAATCATAAACTTTTCCTAGATATAACCTAGGGTTTTCAATTTAGCATATTATAGACTAATACTTTTAACTACTTTTGAGTAACGTACAGTTCAATTTAATTTCTGATTTTTTTTAATATGTTGTGTATGAATTTGTTATGCTTCTAAGACCTTTGCTATTACTTTAATATGATACTAGTGTATAAAGTTATAGGTTTTCCAATATGAAGTGTTTAAATTTTTTATTTTCAGTGAAGGGGTTTTATTTAAGTTAAATTAATACACTTAGGTATATGATTAACTCTTATTCTTTTGTTATATCTTAAAATGATCTCTTAGGGTTTTATAAAATTTAGAATTGAGTGAATACCATCTCTACACTAAGATATAAGTCTTAGAAGTTCAAACAATCTCAACCTAATCTTAGCATAACAGGTGATAGTAGTTGAATTGGGATAATACTTTAGTATCCTAATAATTTTTTTTGAAAATAAAATTTTATGTTTATTCAGTTTCATAATTTAGATCAATAACTACTATATCATGGTTTATAGGATGAGTTATCGGTAAATTGGTGATGAAATTTACGTAAATTTATAAGTTGATTATAGTTTAATTTAGAAAGGATTCTACAAAGTCCTTGTTACTTATATTAGGAGTTATAAGTGATTCAAAATGTGAGTTATTTAATTTGGGCATATCATGACCCTATGCTCCAAATTGATATGTTTGCAACACCCTAGCAATGTAATTGCTGAGGACTATGGTCATTTGTTGGCACCTATATTTTAATAAATATAACTTTAATTTACTGTAAAATAGTGGTCCTATGTGTTATGTACATTTAAAAGTATGTTTTGAATAATAAAATCATCGTAAACTTAATATATGTTTAGAAGCATAGTTTGAATTATAAGATGATCATAAGCTTAATGTATATTAAAAATTATATTGTGACCAATAAGATCGTAATGAGCTAGGTATAAGCTTGATGTTAACATGCATATTACATAAGCATAAAAATATATGAATTATAATAAAAATATATTACATGCATGTATATATGATGACGTGCGATGTGAAAGTGTATGAACATATTATGACGTATTATGTAGGAATGCATGTATATATTATAATATAAAATATGATAGTACATGAATATGATATTACGTGCTATGCACATATATGTTATGATATGTAGTATGTATATATTATAACATATAGTATAAGAGTATATATATATATATATATATATATATATATATATATATATTACAACGTATAATGTGAGAATGTATATATATGTTATGATATACAGTATAAGAATATACATATATGCTATAATGTATGGTGTGGGATGTATGCATATATTATGGCATTAAGTGTAGAAACACATGTACATATTATAATATATGATATGAGAGTGCATGCATATATTATGATATAAAGTATGAGAGTGCATATATATATATATACTATAATGTGTTGTGTAAAAATGTATGTATATGTTATGAAATGTGATATGAAAGTTCATATATGTATTATGATTTCTATTACAGGTATTATGAATTATTCTTGCAGATGTGTATTTTAATTTACTTAAATCAAAATTTTAGAATGTTACGAGTTGATACATTGCCAACAAAGTGTTAAAAAGATACACTTGCTATAAAATATTTTATGCATTTATATATATAACATATGATGCGAGATTATATATATATATATATGTATATATATATATATATATATATATGTATATATATATATATGTATATATATATATATGTATATATATATACATATATATATATATATACATATATATATGTATATATATACATATATATATATATATAATATAATATAATGTGAGTGTACAATGACATATTATGATATTCTAATGCATGTACTATAACCTATTCATGCACAAATATCTTACAATTTATTTTAAATCAGAGGCTTACCTCTTCAGTATGCATCTACTGAGTTATGATATTATACGTTCCTAAAGAGGTCATAAGAAGATAAATTCATTATAAAATATTTCATGCATATGATTTGAAAATGTTGCATATATGATACAATGTATACTCATATAAATAAGATTATAAATGTTTATACTTCCTGATTTGTCATTCATTATACATCTTTGCGGCTAAGGACATTGGTAATCTATTCACGTGACAATGGGTTAGACATAACATATGTGCATCTATGCCAAGGCAGATGTGCATCTAGCACTTGTAGCCACATTTTTACGTACATACGTTTTGGATAGAAAATACATATATAATTTAAAATTATATATTTATAACCTATGTATATATGTCAAATATCACTATATATAGGAAAAACAATAACTAACACATTTCAAGTTAGCCTACTTTCGCACTATATTATTGTTGATAACATAAGTAAATGATCGAGTGATATCCTATTCTAATAATGTATATATATATATATATATATATATATAGTCTATTCTAGTCTATTCTAGAAATTCTAGAATACTCCGATGGAGGTCTTTTACATGCTTCCTCCTCTATTCTAGTGTCTCTTTCCCCTACTCCAATGTCCCATCCCATAATCTGATTATGTTTGATGTTTATTTTCGAGTATAATAATATCAAATTAATCCAAATCATTTCAAAGTTGCACCACACCTGTAGATATGATATAAATAGTAAATTCATTAATTTATATAAGTTTTTGGTGGGATTTTAGTTAGATTTCTCTTGTTTTTTTTTTTGTTGGTATTACAATTGACTGTAATATTTCAAGTGTAATATTATCATCAATTTTGTCCAAATCATTGTAGTCGTTCACCAAAATAAGAATATTTGATCTATCTTTGTTGAAACATCCGAGTCGATGTAATATTTTGAAGTTTGAGTAAAATATTACATCTGAGTTGATGCAATATTGCACAAATAAAAAGTCTTAAGTTTGAGTCTACTTATGAGTATTAAGTATGTCATTTGATGTAATAATCTTTTTATTTTTAAAAAAATATATGATCTAAATTCTAATTAGAATGGCTTTTCTAATGTTTGATGATTTTAAAGGTATTTTTAAAATCAAATTTAATGTTTTTTTAGATTAATTCTTCTATTGACTATAATACAAATTATTATTAAGTGGATTTTTTTGATAACTAAAAAAAGAAAATTAGGTTTTTAATCGAACACTTATTGTACTTGAAGGATTTTTCCATTCAAATTTAGTGGATTGATGGAGCAAATGCAACGTAACGTAAATTATGGAAAAAGGAATATTTGTTTCATTTATCCTACAAAGAAAAATATATGGAGAAAGGAAAGGGAGAACATGAGCAAGCCATCGAGGGAATGAAATAAACAAAGGGATGTGAAAAGAGAAGAAAAAATGAAAAATTAATGATTTGGATAAAAACTAATTTGATTACATCTAAAACATTAATTTGGTGGTGATGTATCAGATCTATTTATCAAAGTTTAAATATTTAAAAAAATTATTCAATATTTTTTTTATACTTTAAAAAATTTATCTGTTAATGATGTATAAGATTAACTTATTAAGGGTTTGAGATCACTCTTTTTATTAAAATAAAAAATATGAAAAATTAGAATTGATCTATTTATGTGAGAGAAGAAGAAAAATAAGAAAAAGTTAGGGAAAAAAAAAGAAAAAAGAAAAAGGAAAGCAGAAAGGGCTTGTGTGAGAGAAGACCATATCGTTCCGATTTGATCTTGTTTACTCCACTCGTCTTGGTTGATTCACACTAAATCTACTTTTATCTTAACCTCACACTTAAAATTCCACCAATCAATTAATAAAATTAATAAGTGTCACGATCTCGGTAAAAACTTGATTACCAATAGATCTTCGGGTTAATTGTCTAAATAATATCTATCCTTAGTTAATAAATTATTTATATTTATTTTTAATAAATAAATAAGTGATAAAAAGATCGAAATTTAATCTTGGACTTATGATCGGTCTATCAAGATCCTTATCAATCAAATTATTATTTATAAATAATTTATATCTAATTATTTTGTTTAAAACTAATTATCTCATATCATCCAACACAATTATAAGATCATTTAGAAATAAAAAAATATTTTTTTTTTATCTATCTATCTATCTATCTATCTATCTATCTCCAGGAAGATATATATATATATATATATATATATATATATATATATATATATATATCGTTATTATTTGACGGTTATGTAAATTCTACAAAATTTCTCATTTCGTATCGGCCCGTTACATAGCAGGGAAAAGTCGCCCTCCGACACGCTCCCGTCGTTGTCATCATACAATATGATTTCGAATACACGTCCTTGTCGGAACGGAAGATCCCTGTCACAGGAGGCGGGGCTTGACCGAACCACACGTGCCCAGAAGTGCCAGTTCTCCTGTGTTACACGGAATACAAAACAGCTTTTTCATCATACGTGTCAAAACGTAAATTTGAAACTTATGTTGATGCGCTTTCAACATGAGACCAATCAAAAGGCTGAACCGTGTCCGAATCCCTCAGCTGCTCTCTCCCCGTTCAACGGTACTGTCTTCTTGGACTTGCTATTACAAAGCCAACAAAAGAGCAATCGTCTCTTGTACTCTATAGTTCGTCACCCTTCCCGTATACCTGCACTGTGCTGTAGTTAGCAGTGGCATTTTATAACCCTCACTCATTTCATCTCCTAACGAGGCGGGTTGGTGATGCGGGTACGTCGGCAACGGGTTGGTGAAGTGTTTTCGATACACATATATGGATGCTCTCAGCAGAGGTGGGAGTGGGGAGAGGGAGAGAGAAGGGAAGGGGGCGGTGCTGCTATGAAGTCGACCTTGGATCCTCGTCGAGTCTCTAGTTTCTTTGCCATGTGGTTGATTTGATATCAGATTGATGGTTTCTTCTTCGGAAATGGTGGGGGATTTTAGCTATCTTGTGGGGTAAGGGGTTAGGGTTCTTCCGACGGATCTCGAATAGGGCCGGAACTGCCGTGGAGGAATGTTGACGATGGAGTGTGGAGTCGTGATCCCTTGGGTTCTAAGGCTATTGCTGGTGTTCCGCCCTCTGTCTAGGGTTCTCGCGAACCTGGAAGGTATGATCTTTCTCTCATGTTTGGATTTTGATGCTTATTAGCTGAGGCGTATGATTTTCTCGTTGCAAGCGCTCTGCTGTTGCAATGGAATCATATCTCTTATTAGTGATGGGAGCGACAGTTTTAGCTTGTTTTGGTATGAATTAGGTGCATATATATCTTGTCCTTTTCTTCCTGCATATTGGTAAGGTGAACTATTGGATATTATATTTTTTCATGCTTCATGCTTCATGCTTCATTCAAGCAATGTGACGTGGAATTGGCTCGAGGTTTTCCTACTTTGGCTTGATCCAGTAATAGTAGTTTCCTGACCCAGTCAAGTTTGTTGTGCGTTTACCTTTAGGATGCAGAAGACTGCAGATTCAAGGAATATGGCTTCATGAGGAGGCATCTCTATCCATGCGTATGGTGTCACATGTATCTGTTGCTTGCTATTCTAGATCTTTACTTAACTGTCACTTCCTACTAGGATTTCAGATTCATTGAACCTCATAGATAAGATGTGCTGTGATAATAGTTTTGCTTTATAATGTCAATTCGTGATATTGACCTGGTTCTGCTGATAAACATGTTAATTAAGCTGCCTAGTCATCTTTTAAAGGTAATACGTTAATTGAAAAAAGGTAAATGTAAAATAGGCTTTTCTTTGTTAACCCATATAATAAGATTAATAACACATGTGCATCAAATAATATTATAAATAAAATATCTAAATTTATTACCTGTAGTAAAAGACTTGATCAACTTCCTCCTTTCCTAACTAAACCAGAATGAGCAGAAAATCTCCAGCATGAGTTATCTGCTTGTTCATTGTTAAAGATTGTTTAGTTCTAGTTTTCCAATGCTTGATCTTTTTTACTAGCCTTCCCAATACGGTCTTTGTATGCTTTCATACTAGTTCCTAATGTTTTGTGTTCTTCTTCAACAGGTGATGCATTACATAGTTTAAGGACAAACCTCAATGATCCAAACAATGTTTTGCAGAGTTGGGATCCAACTCTTGTCAATCCATGTACATGGTTTCATGTTACATGTAACAATGAAAATAGTGTTATCAGAGTGTAAGTAAACAATTACTCAACATATAGCACCATGGAACAATCGTTATCCTCATGTGTAGCATGATGCTTGTGTGAACTTCTTTCAGTGATCTTGGAAATGCAGCATTATCTGGTCAACTGGTTCCTCAACTTGGTCAACTAAAAAATCTGCAGTACCTGTAAGTTCTTGATGTTTGTTCAAATCTCTCATTATTTTTTCTTCTGAACGATCAATGTAGCAGCTTTACATAGTAATATACCATAAATAGTGCTACTGGTTGACTACATTGATAATTTGAAATTCTCAATGGAGACAGAGAAAATCTTTAGGTGCAATTTTTCAGATACTCAAAGAAAAGGAACTTGGCGGTCGCTCTGTAACTTGAACTCCAATGTTTATATTCAGTTTGAAGATTCCTTCCATGGAATATTGGCAGGACATTTCACATCTTTTTCTTTAGCAACTATATTTAACTATCCTAGAGTGTAGGTCATCTATCTCTAGTTTTCGTTAACCTAGTCAAATCAAAGTGATATTTTGTGTCTGCCAGGGTTTGAATGCTAATCTGTATAGAAATTCCACCTTTCATTGGACTGATGTGATGTTAGTACTATAATACTGATCAATATGCCTCCTGGTATTGATGGGAAATAAAACAGAAGAGAGAGAGAGAGAGAGAGAGAGAGAGAGAGAGAGAGAGATCTTCTTTTGCTACAGGATGAAGACGGACCAATTTGGGAGCCCTTGAGCCAAAATTCCTCTTCTCTTCTTGCCCCGTTTCTTCATCTCCTCCTCCTCTTCCAAAAACTCCTTCATTTTGCAGGTGGACTCTCAAATAACAGGTTCTTTGGATCATCCGAGCAGTTCTAGAAAAATTGATGTATTGTATGATGTCCTACATTCCACCTAGTTGATCAACAGGAACTTTTACATGGTCTTTTTTTTTTTGACATACCTAATGTTTCTAAAGTCAATTCATAATGGTTATGCTAGGAGATGCCTTAGTAATGTGCAGATTGTAAAAGTTAGCATGAATTGAACCTTCAATACCATCAATAATTGGTTAATCATTGTTTGAGCCATAACTATCCTTCTTGTTTGAATAGGAGCTTATCTTTTGCGTTGAACAAAATTATGATATGATGGTAGGACTTAGTTTATTACATGGTTTTATGATTAAGCTAATCCTCATCTAGATATGTTCTTTCTAATCCCAAAATCTCCAAGTTTCTCTTTACGGTTGAGATTAGTTGTTTTAGCAGCTAAATCAACTAATTATGAATCACTCCAAAGTATCAGCGGCTTTTCAGTATGGGATGTTCGATTCGGCGAGCTAACCTTTAAGAATCAGACAAAATCCAAGAGTCATGTCATGAGAAGTTTTGTGTGTATTTAAAATTTTTATTACATGATCTTCACCATCAAATGATTGGTTGGATGACAATTGAAGCATTTGTTTTCAAATTTGAAGAACTGGATATGAGTTTGAACTTGTGGGAGTGAATGATGTAGTGACAAATGATAATGGTCGCCAATGCTTGATCCTGCACTAAATAAAGATTAGAAACAATTTTATTTTTTTCTTTCAGTAATGCATAAAACAAGAGCTTTTCAGGCATATTCTAAGTCTTATGTAAACTCCATAACTAATTGCTTATTAAAATTTTTAAGTTCTTAAATGTCTTATATTATAGTGATATTTTGATTTCTCTATTTGTTCTGTTAATAATGCATAAAGCAGGAATTTCTCATATTGGTTCTGTATCGTATAAGCCATGCTAAATTGCTTGTCTAAATTAGGGTCTGCCGTACCGAACTGTACCGCCCGGTACGGGTGGTACGTACCGGTCCGACAGGTTGTCGGTACGCGGACCGCCTGTTACCGGTCAGAGTGCACTAAAGCACTGTAGCAGTGCACTGTACTCGGCACACCTGGGTGTACCACTCGGTACACCTGGGTGTACCGCTCAGTATACCGTACCGTACCGATATCGAGCCTAGGTCGAAATACCGGTATGGTACGGTATTGCGAACCTTGGTCTAAATTACCAGGTGGTCAAAGTTTGTCTTAATATTGATTTAATAGAAGGTCAAATTTGATACTTATCATTCCAAAAATCATCCAACCTTTGAGAATTTGACATTTTATCTGAAAACAATGAGTTCCCTTGACCCTTGAATTTGCTTCAACAAACTTCTTTCCATTCTTTTCATAGATATGGGTAGAGTTGGGAATGGGTTGGCCTGTTTCATGCTTATACCTGATCTAAATTTATGTCTTATAACTGTCACTGGATCGCTTCGATAGAGAATAAGGTGATAGAAAATTGTTTAAGATGGTATAGGTATGTGTTTAGGAGATCTCAAAATGCGGTAGTCAAAAGTGGTGAAATAATTAATGTTAGTGGTATGAGAAAAAGGTAGAGGAAGACCTAAAAAAATTTAATAGATATTATAAATAAAGATACAAGTACTCTAAACTTAACTAAACATATGACTTTTTACAGATCTCAATGGTAGTAAAAGATCCATGTAGTCGATCCCAAATGGTTGGGACTTATGGCTTTGTTGTTGTAATTGTCACTAGATATGACTAATGAAATCCATAGATAGATGACAATCTAATTCATTATTGGTTCTAATTAAAAACAGAATGAAGGAAGATTTGGTCCCAATTTGAAAGTGACAACAAAAAATGGACATGGATATTGATTGAAGCTGGATTCATAGAGACCACATATATTGTATAATATCTGTCATTTTCATAGAACAATGAAGTGGAAAGCTCATTTTGGAGAAAATGATGATTTCGCAGGATGGTTGAGGATTGAAGTTTTGAAGTTGGCCCAAATAAATTTGGAAGAACTTGCTTTTTAATTGATGGCTATTTACTCAGGTGCTAATTTCATCTGTATAGTCTATAAATTTTTACCAGTTTAATGCATTTCACCAAAATTGCATATCTTCAAGAGTTTCCTTAATATGGTTTGCTGTTATGACCAGAGTTTAATGTGGTATTCAAGGATTTAAGTTCTGTTTGTTTGTTTCATGCCTGTAGCTGCTTGAATGCAGTCGCTTGGAACAAAAAAGTAAAAAATGTTTGATAAATTGAGCAACAAGGGGAAACATACATATGTAGCTTTCTTCTGTCATCCTTATCATTGACAGAAAATCATTGGCTGCTCTTATTTCGTTAAGTGGAATGATGGACAGTTCTTTGTCACCTCTTAGAGGCAATTGAGATAAGAAGTGTACTTTTGAACCTTGATATCTGAACTTTGAAAGTATCAGTCATCTCAAACCTTAATTCATAAAACTCCAAATGCTGGTCATCTCAATTGCTTTAAATGCCATCAACTGGATCTTTTCTGGGGCAAAATCTTTACCAGTCCAATAACTGAATCACAAACTGCTGATACGTGCATTGCTGACACAAATGCATTTTTAACTCTGGGTTCATCACCACATCTGGACACAGATTGATAACAGTGATACTGGAACCTATATTTTTCTTGATTTATTGTCAGAAAAGCTTAAAATCAGTATGAAATGTACAAGCGGGGCACATGGCATAAAGAATTTATCTTTCAAGTTTCACATTGTTTTGCAACTTTGTTTTCATATTGTAATAGCTCAACATTGCTTCAGGTGGTACCTTTATAATATTCTGATGGTAAAAACTAATATAATATGTTGAGCACTGCTCTCAGTAAGAACCTTAGATTACCTATTTTAGGAATTTCTGGCTTATTGTTTTTGATCAGAAACATTCATGACAGGGAAATCTACAGTAATAACATTAGTGGGACAATACCGGTTGAACTTGGGAATCTGACAAACCTTGTGAGCTTAGATCTGTACTTGAACAATTTCACTGGTGTAATACCTGAAGCACTGGGGAACCTCGCGCAGCTCCGCTTCCTGTATGAAACTCATCCTTTGTCTCATTTATTTGGCATGTCCTTTTATTATCTACTTATTCTATGACAAATGTTCCTTTGCATGACCAAATTATAGAAAATTAGAAATCACTTGGGTGTTTTTGTTTGCTTAATTACTGACGAGGACAAATGAAACAAATATCACCTGCCTATGGTAAATATTACTAGTTTCTGCATATGCTTTCGTAGGTGATACCTTGATATATTAGAAGTTGGGCTTACTATTCCTAGCTGATTTCTGTTGACAAATGCACTACTAGGTGCTTAGATGTAGTCTTTTGTTGCTGCGTCTTGTATTATGAGAAACTTCTAAAATAAAAATTTCACTATTTATTTTTAGCAGCTCATATTTTGCTGAAAGCAGTAGCTTCTTTACTACCACATTTTGCCTGTTTTTGCTAAGCAACATGCTATTTAATATTATGTATGTCTCTTATCAGATGGGGTTTATTCTGTTACCTCTTTGGCATTTGTTTCTTGAGACGGATTTTCATCTTTTCTTTGTCATAATCTCTTTTCATTTGGTTATTGAGCTTAATTTTCAAAGATATATTTTCCTAGATGTTAATAGGTAATTTAAGTATTTATTATGAACTCGGTGCCAGCTTTGGCACATAGTTGCTAGGTTGTCAGTTGATAAAAAAATTATGGTCAACTATTTTATGGTGCCTTGTGATACTGAAAATGTGTTTCTTGATTGATCTATAGTTAAGGACAGTCTTGAATGATGATTAACTTTTTTCAAAAGGTGACATTAAACTTTGTTACTTTAGAGGTTTACACCACTTTAAGCCCACTACGCATACTTGTAGGGAAATCTAGGGGCGGCATGATATGCGCAGCAGAAGAAAAGAAAACAAAAACTCCAAATTTTCCAAAAAGGTGTTCATCGTTGTGCGAAGATTGATGCACAAAAACTCGTAAAACTTAAATCCACGTGTGAGATAGTATTTTACCTAGGGAGATCGTATATCTCTGAATTCCTGTAGATCTATGGGATTGGATGAAGGAGTTTAAGTGCCCTCCTCTCTAGCGGTGATACACACAATAGGGTTGCAACGACGCTCCTCAATCACTACCCAAATCTCTACACCTGTTATCTGAGGAGGAGAAGGGGAGAGGCGAATAAGAGTTGGTAATCAAGAAGCCTCTAGCTTATGGGTCTTTGGTTCCCTCATATTTATAGACTACTTAACCTTAATGGATCATGCTCTATTGGGTATTGGATCTTTATTCAACTACCCAGGCCTCTTAAATTAATAGATATCTATCAAATAATCTCTCATTGGCTCTTATTGGATCTCATCCATAGGATCCAATAATTTAGGGGCTTATTGGATATCCAATAAGATATGGGCTCCGGCGGATATCTTATATCCGAACCTTTGCTCATCGCAATGCCTACCATATGTGTGTGACCTTCTAGGCCCAACATCGAGCTGGCCGTGCGTTATACCTATCAGAACTTCTTCTGGCTAGGTGAATTATTATCTTTATAAGATAATAATTCTCTCGACTTATCGATTGCAGATGTACTAGGCCACTACGCTGCAGTCCCCAGACGATACAGAGGAATCCAATCTATTGGACCCGTATGTCCTCAGTTACCGTGTATCTATAGTCCCTCATCCATCTAATACCCTAGAGACCGTATACTAGGCATGATACTGCTAGGCCCAGACAGTTTCTACTTGACTCCCGCTCTAATCGGATTTTCTCGGACAACTCTTTCTTTCTCAATCCGAATGACCTTGGTCAGGGATTTGTCTGAGCAAGAACACATGAGATATTCCTCTCATGACATCGAGAGTGGATGATCCTCTATCGACACTTAATAGTCCTCATAAGGTTGGCTGCTACTCCCGATGATCGGCTATACTAGATCTGAAACTTTCAGGCCTATAAGTTCGGTATCAAAGAGCAGAGTACTCATATAGGACATTTTTGTTCTTTCAAGTCTAAGGACCAGATACATCACTGAGACGATGAAATTACTGTCTGACAATAAGGCATCATCAACCATCTAGTATTCCGTGAGTGGATCAATCAGTGAACTCATTTTCCAATGAACATCTATACTGTATCCCTAGTGTCTTTATATAAGCAGTTATGAGACCAGTTGCCTCCATCATATGGACGGGTATATGGTACACCAGTCTGTCCGTTTATCTCGATGTCCTTCTCGAATAACCTATGATCAGGATTATTTAGGGTCTGTGTTTAAAGGCGAATCGGTCTCATTATCGTGATCTCATCACGATCCGATTCCCATTGCACAGATCCATGGATATCACAATATATATATATTAATGCAATAAGCAATATAAAGTGATAAAATGTCAAAAAATATAATAAGCAAAAAGAGTACGTGTCATGTCACATGTGCCATCACTCACGTGATTGGCTTGTAGGGCACCTATGACTAGTAATACTTGTTTTATATCATTGTATTCACCGAGCAATTTTGATGAGTGATTGTTAAAAAAGGCGGCTTAGTGCATGAGGTTCCTGCCAGTATGGGGTTTGAGGAGAATGAATGTATATAACTTCACCTATGCAAGAAAAGACTTTTCCATGAGTTTAACCTTTGGCACCTAGGCCACAAAATGGGTAACCTCACCATTGTGTCAAAGCTCCTAACCAAACAATTTTTAATTAATAAATAATAATAGAATCTTGATCAAGCAATATTTGATCATGTTGCATTTGTTGTGCTTTGTGATCTTCCCATTCCTTATTCCTTCTTTTTATTCTTCCTCCTTCATCCTCTTCCTTCTTCCTCATCCTTCGCCTTTCTTCCTTCCCTGGCAGATCGGTACTGTTTTACAGTATGCTGTGCCTGTGTGCTGGAATGGACCTAACTTGTATCCGTCTGGCCATAGGGTACCCACAATAAGACAAATAATAAATGAACTAAAATCATTGAATCAAAATCACTAACCATTAATGTAATTAGAAAACAATTCTCAGGTGAACAAAAATTTTAGAAATATATATGAAGTATCCCTTAAGTATCCTAAAAGCATTGTTACTTCGAGTAAGGATTTAAATGCGACTCTGTACTGTGTGTACTAATCGGTTTTTCTAGTCGGACTCAATGATACACTTCTTTGTTACTTTTGGGTAATATTGGGTGGCAAGTGCCTCATAATTATTGATATATGGTATTGGCCTTTGTCATGATAGACTTGGTTCTATCAGTGTCCAATTATCATAGTCATGATCTAGTCGATTTCGTGGTGCTTGGACAAATATCTCTTCAACAAAGTGGTATTAAATTCCGTGATTTGGTTCGGCCGTTTACGGTGTTAGACACTGCTGTTTATCCCCTTGGCATTACAGTCGCGCTATACTTCGTTTCTGTGGAGTATGCTACCCATGATGCAAATGTTTAGGCCACTAGCAAAGTGCTTAATTCCAAGGAAACCAGCTGGTTCACAGTTAATGTACGGAATTCTTGGTTTATTTGTGGGAGGTGTGGTCACCAATTTGAAATGGACTCTCGCATGAGGGTGAGTGTGAGAGTGTTTAGTCCAATATTGTTGAGAAAATAATCAGTGGCTAAACAGATGGCTGAAAACTAAATAGCTTAGTTTTTGGTATTACAAATGGTATCTAGCTCCCATATTCATGCATTGTAACATATGTATACTTCCGAGAAGTATGATTTAGCAGTGGTTAGTTTTTGAATAATCACATAGCAAACAGGCATTATATCATCATTTTCTTGGTTAATTATTTGTTTGAATTGCTCAAGCTATAAACACCACATAGATGGCATATGTATTTAATGGTTAGAAGGTGGGAGACAGAAAATAGCATATTTGATTTACTTATTGCTATAAGACTTACAGTACAGTTTAGATTAAGAAAGAACTTGAAGTATTTGAAGGATGCTCATTGATGCTTCCCAGTTATATAGTTTCAAATTTTTTAGTGTTAACTGGAAAAAGATACAGGAGCGTGAAATAAAAAAATATAAACACAAGGGTTAGTCTAAGATGCTCAACTAAATGTGTTTGCCCAGCAGTATATCTTGTGGATGACCTCAACTGTACATATCTCATACCTTGATTAGTTGTCCCATGTGAAATAACTTAAGACAAGTATCATCTGACCTCTGATTGAACTTAACTTGTCCTATCACGAAGCATAAAATAATGTTATAAATAATGCAGCAAAATAAAATTGTAACAATTAACAAAGCAATTAAATTGGTTCTGTACTTGGTTCACAACTGGATGCTCCTGTGTGTCACTATTTTTATATTGTTTACACCTAATGACATGATATACATGTGTGAATAAATATTTGGGTTGCCTTTGGGGTTGATGCTTGCCTTGGAGATGCAAGGCAAAGCATTAAGGAACCATCAGTGTCCCTCCAAATTGCATCAAATAGGATATAGAACAATGAATACTTTCTCTACATGACTTGCGTAAAGACGAAGTTGTGGCAAATTTGTGGTAAATGAAAGAATCAGAAAGTCAAATGAAGCAAACAATCTCCCTCATTGAAGAGAAAGATGGAAATCAACCTGGACGTTAGAAATTTTATTTTGTAGTTGTTTTTGTTTCATTGTATTTCTGCAGCATATGAAGATGCAGTAGTTGATTAATTTTCTTTAATCCTGCCTTTGTCATATATCATTCATTTTATACTGGATATAGATATTGTTGACTGTAACAATTTTTAAGTTTATTCTTATTCCGGCAAAAACATTATTGAACAAGTACACTATGGCCTCTCACAATCTATTGTTTCTGGGAATTTCTGTGGAAGGATAGTCGACTTAATAACAATAGCTTGTCAGGTCAAATTCCTCAGTCTTTGACAAGCATCAACTCACTCCAAGTTCTGTAAGTTGCTCTGATGCATATAAAGTTCTGCTTGTGTCATTTTCTTTGGGGATCAATCTTTCATAATGTGAACTAAAATGAATATGCAGGGATCTATCGAACAACAATTTATCAGGAGAAGTTCCATCAACTGGATCTTTTTCCCTATTCACTCCCATCAGGTGTTTTGCTAGTTTACATTGTAGATATTCTGAAAGCTTTAATGAGATGATGCTAGTACTCATCATATGTACAAAATTGCAGTTTTGCTAACAATCCTCTGTTATGTGGATCGGGTACCACAAAGCCTTGTCCAGGCTCTCCTCCATTTTCTCCACCACCTCCATTTAATCCTCCTGCACCAATAACTTCACAAGGTGAAAAATTAAGGAACAGATTCTTATGTCAGAACAATGGCCTGATTTTGTTCTTGTATTTAGTTAAGAAATATGCTTCTTTGTGAATGATGCAATAAATAGTTTGCATTTCTTCAGAGAATTATGGTTCTCTGCTGGGCTCAAAAGAGTTACTATTGCAACTCTATAATAACAAGAGACGAAAGTGCTAACTATTCTGGTCAATTTCCTGCCATGGAGATCTGTTGAGAACAATATCACTAATTAAGCAACGGCTATCTAGTCTCTTTTAGTCATCTCATCATCATTTATAAGTAATCTTAAGTGACGTGTTTGTTCAAATGTTGTATCTACAAGTCTCCTTTGAACTTGTTCAGAAACTATTCCTAATTGTTCACAAGTGTAATATCTCTTATTTTCTCATGAAGCAAACCTTCACACCTATCTCATCATCCTTGTCTTATCAAAACTAACATTTTATATATAGTTTTTGCTTAATTACTCAACATTGTGACCATATGCTTAGCTTTAAGTTGATTTCATTTTGGCTCTTCACCTTTTATGTGCATTTGAGATGGCTATTACCTAAAAGTGAAAGTTGCTTGTGATTATGCTAGGTTAAACTCTATCATCTAAGGTAGATCTTTGCAACTCCCAGCAAGCCATTCAGTTTTTCAAGCCGATGCCCTCTCTTGCCTAAATGCCTCAGCTAGTACCCACTTTATATGATTAGTATTATATTTTTGTTCATTGGTAGCAAAATTTTATCATCTTAGGTTTCAAGAACAGACTGGACCATTATGTACTGATTGATGTTTACCAGTCTTAACTGAGGAGGACCGGTACTAGACTATAAAGATTGGTCATTGTTGATATTTATTTTTTTATTTTTCTGGTGATATCAGGTGGTACAGATTAGTGTAAAAGAGATTTTAGCATGCTTTATTGACCTCAAGACTAATGAAAATGGATTAAGTGATTTTTCGGAAGCATTCTTTTGAGTTGCATGATATTTACTTAAGACAAGCTATTAGCAATAGAAAAACTAAAATATCAAACCACTGGAACTAATGCATGCTAGCTGTCCTGCAGCAGGAAATGGTGTCTCCAGCACAGGAGCAATTGCTGGAGGAGTTGCAGCTGGTGCTGCTTTGCTGTTTGCAGCACCTGCAATTGGATTTGCATGGTGGCGTCGTCGTAAACCACAAGAACATTTCTTTGATGTACCTGGTTAGTTTAGTTGGTGCATTGTAGATAATAGTGTGAATGCCGATTCATATGCTTCATTTTGTGTTATGCAGCGGAAGAAGACCCAGAAGTTAATCTTGGCCAGCTTAAGAGGTTTTCTTTGCGTGAATTGCAAGTTGCTACCGACAGCTTCAGCAACAAAAATATTCTTGGTAGAGGTGGGTTTGGGAAGGTCTACAAGGGACGGCTTGCAGATGGTTCATTAGTAGCAGTAAAAAGATTGAAAGAAGAGCGGACACCAGGAGGGGAGCTTCAATTTCAGACAGAAGTCGAGATGATTAGCATGGCAGTACATCGGAACCTGCTTCGTCTTCGTGGGTTTTGCATGACACCAACTGAACGGTTGCTTGTCTACCCATACATGGTTAATGGAAGTGTTGCATCTTGTTTGAGAGGTACCTTTTACTCCATGCTCCATGTAGGCAATATGCCACTGCCAGCAGTCTAAAAGAATTGTTTTTCTTTCCCTTTTTCGTGTGTGTTGAATGTTGACTATATCCTTCATGAATTCAAATATTAGTCTGTATGATGTGTACCAACTGGTATCTGCTGGTCCGGCCAACAACCGATCTTGGAACATATGGTCTGGTATTGGTCAATTATTTCTTTGGGCAATACCAGATGGTTTGGTAGATTACGAAAACCAATGTTGAACCAATATTTAACTTCTTGATATCCTTATCTTTCCATTTTAGTAATTTGCTGGGGATAAGATTAGTGCTTAACTATCGTATTTCTCTCATTCTTAAAATTGTTAAATTTTTTGCAGAGAGACCTCCATCTCAACCTCCACTTGACTGGCTAACTCGAAGACGAATTGCACTGGGAGCTGCAAGGGGCTTGTCATACTTGCATGATCATTGTGATCCAAAGATTATTCATCGTGATGTCAAAGCGGCTAATATTTTGTTAGATGAAGAATTTGAGGCTGTTGTGGGGGATTTTGGTCTGGCCAAACTCATGGACTACAAGGATACACATGTTACAACTGCTGTCCGTGGAACAATTGGACACATTGCTCCTGAATACTTGTCCACTGGAAAATCTTCGGAAAAAACTGATGTCTTTGGATATGGAATCATGCTTTTGGAGCTCATTACTGGCCAAAGGGCTTTTGATCTTGCTAGGCTTGCAAATGATGATGATGTCATGTTGCTTGACTGGGTAAGATTTTCTCATTCTAAATCATGGTTTGCATATCCTTTTTATTTATTTGATTGTAACATTATTGTCTTTGGACCAAAGCCTTCAAAAGCTTTGTTATGTCTCTGGTGTTTTAGTCTGATAGCACTAAATGGTTAAACAAATAGTGGTTTCTTAGTTGATATTATTGAACCAAGGATTGAAATATCGTATCGTACCGGAGTTTTGACATTTGCTCGGTACGGTATGGTATATACTAAGCGGTATACTGTTCGGTATATATATATATATATATATATATATATATATATAATTTAGTGACGTTGCCGAAGTAACGTTATCGAATTTTTTATATTTCGACGATGTTGCCTCTCTCTATATATATATTTATATAGAAAAAAATTATATATATATTTATATATAAATTTTTTTTTATATATAGATATTTTTATAAAAGGCGACGTCGTCTCTCCCTTCTCCCACGCGGGGTGATGTCGTCGAGGCGACGCAACGTCCTCGCTTGGGGAGAAGAGAGGCGACGTCGCATATAAATAAATAAATAAATAAATATATATATATATATATATATACCGCCCGGTAATAGGCGGTCCGTGTACCGGTCTGTTGACGGACCGGTATGTACCGCTCGATACGGGCGGTATTATTCGAAATTAAAGACCTTGATTGAAACATGTAAATATCTTCCGTATTTCTTATTGACCAGCCCCTTGACACATGGGACATTCACATGCTTTGTTTCCTCTTATAGATCTTTCTAACAGCACTAGGGTAGCCCCAGGAAGTTTAACATTAATGCATCTGTCTGTCAACTTCCTCATGCTGACACACCGTATGTCCTTCAATTTCACAAGAATGGCATTCATTGAGTTTGACATCGGACAAGTTTATCTTGATGATGCCTGGATGTCTCACTTCAAATGACAAATTCTTTCACTGAAACTCTTGTTGATAGCACTTGATGCTCATGAATATTGGAACTCTTTCATTAGGGTTCAAGTTAACTGCTGAGGATTAATTTCTCAGAAAATTTTGTGCTGCTTTAGGTGAAAGGACTTCTGAAGGAGAAAAGGCTAGAGCTGCTGGTGGACCCAGATCTTCAGAATGACTACATAGAGGTGGAGGTGGAGTCACTCATCCAGGTTGCCTTGCTATGCACACAAGGCTCCCCTGTGGATCGTCCCAAAATGTCAGAAGTTGTGAGAATGCTCGAAGGCGATGGTCTTGCCGAGAGATGGGAGGAGTGGCAGAAAGTGGAGGTGGTTCGCCTGGAGTTTGAAATGGCCCCTCATCGCAACTCCGAATGGATAATTGATTCTACCGACAATCTTCATGCGGTTGAATTATCTGGTCCAAGGTGATAAATACGACAAAAGTAGAAGAAAATTTGCTGTCTATTCCTGGGCCTCGCATATTCTAGACGCCCATTCTACGTCCAATCCAACTTCAGCTGTATATCTATGGATTTGCTTTCTCGTGTTTGCTTTCCCCCTTCTCTTCAGCCACATTGGTACCGGCTTACCGTATATGCTTATGTTGCATCAATCTTTTTTCTTGTATGAATCCAAGTACTGCAACAAACTGTGAACTAGTGTAGTTTGTACTTTTCTGTGTTTAGTCCACTTAAGTTTCAGATATCTAGCAAGCTTTGTAGATATGCGTCAAGAAGACCTGCTGCAAGTTAACGTGTCATGCATAGCTGGGAAATCCCTGCAGCATCCTACTTTGACAACTCAGACAGTCTTTATTTTTCAGGCTAAACTGAAACTTCTTCATATTGTGAAAGCTAAAATGACCTGCCTGTCAAAACTTCCAGCTTAATTGTCTGAAATTGCCAGCTTCTTCTCATGATTTGTTCAGTTATGTAGATGATATTCTGGACATTTGAAAGAGAGCAGCGACATGGCTGGAGTTTTCCTGTCCAAAAATCTCAGTAGGAGATGATGATTCACTTCCAAGTTTTAGAACTATATATATGTATATATATATATGATACAGTTTAGGGAAATAATTGATCCTTTTTAACTTTGGAGGCCTAACTCAAATATGATAGGGTGTTACAGGTGTATTCGGAACGTGATCCAGCCAATGTAAATTATGGTGCAAATATTTAACGTTACAATTTAAAGCTTGAATCCTCCATTATTCGATCCAGGCGGGTACTGCACGTCAGGCGGGTACTGCACGTCCCCTTCAACATCTAACTTTTTCTGAAAGGGGATAATTGTCCTCTTCAACATCTAACTTTTTCTGAAAGGGGAATGAATTATCCTCCTTCACTATATGATATTTTTTTTTTTTAAGTAAAAGTAAATTGAGTATGTGTAAAGTTTCAACAAATAGCTTTATCTATACAAGTCATAGACAAAGCCAAGTAACTCATAGAGTGCGAATGCGATAGTTATGACTACACATGCCGTAGACTATAACTCCTAATTATAATTAATATAAAAAATATTTATCCAGATATATCAAAACTACTTGTGGGTACATAATTTGGCATCATTCCCAAGATCTTTAGCTAATAGCAAAATTAAATTTGATAAAAATATCTTTTTCTCTTTGGGTAAAGTGCTCCGTTTTGAGATCTTGCTCCATACAGGATCTTGAGTCTCTAATAATCTCTTTCAATAATTGAGCATTGTTTGTGTGTTGGCATTCAAATATTCTGTTACATCTCTCCTTCCATATCCACCAAATAACGCATCTGAAAGTAACCTTTGCCAGTTGTGTTAGAGGCCCTTTTCTTGAGAAACATTGCATGAGGTCGCTTAGTTCTTGAGTTCAAATCGCCGGAGAATCTCCTTCCATATCCATTTTGTATAATCACAAGCAAAATAGAGGTGGTCAACAGTTTCTTCTTGTTGCATACAAAGGGAGCATCGGTTAACATGATAGATACCTCTCCTTTTCATATTGTCTATTGTCGGTAGTTTATTGAGAAGAGCTTGCCATGTACATAAGGAATGTCTTTGTGATCCCGGTCGATCCCATGTCCAACTGCTTGGGACCCACTTGTTATTTCTTTGCCTAATTTGATTCCATGCGGATGTGGCACTAAATTTGCCATTGTCATGAGGCCAAATAAGTATATCTGAAGAGTTGTTCCTGATTGGAATAGCTATAATAGTCGGCCAAAGTGATAACATTTCGGGAGAAATAGGATTAGGGAGACACCAAGCACCGTTAGCAATGAACTCAGAAACCTTCCAATCTTTGGGAGCCCAAGATCTTTTCGTATTCTGTCACCATATAATTGAAATATACTCTTCCCATTTACCCAAGGATCAAACCACATATTTGTACTAGTACCAGAAGAGATTGCATAGGAGATGTGTTTGATTAGCCAATTCCTTGCCTTTAAAATTCCTTTCCAAGCTGCAGAGTGGTATGTTCTTGTTGAAATTTTCCAGATTGATTCCTTTGAAAGATACCTAGCAGAAACCCAATGTGACCATAAGGAACATTTGTTTTGCAAAAGATCCCACAATTGCTGTACCAGACAAGCTTGATTTCAATATCTAATATTTCTCAAGTTTAGCCCCCCTTCATCTTTCGGTTTGCAAATGCTATCCCAATTTATCATATGCATTGCCTTATCATTTGTGTCATTCCAGAAGAAGTTCGAAGAAATGCATTACACCAATATATAGAGTAGGAGTACAATACCGAACGGATGAGTTCGAGTCGTCCTGCTTTTGATAGAGTATAAATCACACAAGATAAGCAGAGTTGGAGAAGTTTCTGAACTCAAAATTTTGAATTTTAACCCAATAATTTGCCAGATTTGATTAGATTTAAATCAACCTCTTCACCGACTATTATGATAATATCAATCTTAATCATCATTATGTTGAACTATGATGATATAAGTAGCACAATTAAATGAATTTTTTTGACCCTGATTGTGATGTATATGGATTAGCTTTTAACTTAATTTACACGATATGTAAATATTGTGTTTCGTTAGGAAAGATCGTGACTAAATCTAGATGTATAATGGAATGTGATTAATATTTTTAACCTCCTCTTATATTTGATTAATATAATTGACTAAATCTGGATTATAGCCCATGATGAAATACTATCTTGGGATACTATAATCAAAGCTCTTCGTGCTTATAATTTTATTTATCATTTTATTTCTTAGATTATTTCTTCCCCTGAATGTTTCTGTTTCATTAATGGTGAACCCTTGTAATTTTTTAAGGGGATAAGACGTATCTACAGAGTGACTCATTATCCTCCTATCTTTAGATTCTGGTTGCCCAATTGCTTTCTATTATGCCTTCTAAAGCTACTAGTGAGGGTAGACTTCTTTCTATTTGAGATATAAATACAAACTCACTCATTCCATGTTTGCTAATGACATATTTCTTTATTTTCATGTTGATCAAAAATCTTGTAGGACCATTTCTAATACTTGATGATTATAAATGCATTACTAATCAAAAGATCAATCTTAGGAAGTCTTTTAAGTTTTTTTTTTTTCCTATGACGCTAGTGGATCTACCAAAGTTACCATTTATGCCTTCTTTAATCTTAAAAAGGATAAATTTCTTTTCAAGTATTCATGTGATTAAGCAAAAGCTTAGTTCCTGATATTTCAATTTCTTATCTAAGTGGGTTATATCACTTTGATTAAGTAATTTATTTTTTTATTCTTTGAATCACCTCCTTGTTGTCTTTTGGATGTCGAAGATTATATTGAATAATATTAATAGGATTGCTAGGACTTTCTTTGACAGAAATGTCATAATTTTAAAAGTTTGCGTCTCCTTGCTTAGGATAAATATTACTATTCCTAAGTAACTGATATGAGAGTACCTAATTTGTAACAATATGCTCATATAGATATAAAATTTTTTTCGGCCCATAATGTTATCTCATAGTTTTTGACTTAACTCACTCAAATATGATAGCTCATGAACACATTCATTAGATAAAGTTACAACTGTTTTACGGTGCTTTTCTTCATTACCAAGAAATGAATTAAAAAAGTTGGTTACTAGTTGTAAACCACTTAATTTTGAAATTTCGTATGTATGAAGGGTTGTTTCATGCACTAGTACTTATTTTAGTGTTTAGGGGTTAGAAAGAGTTTAGAAACTAATAATATTAGCAGAAGCTCTCTTGGAGTTCTCTCTTAAAATTTGTATCTCTTGGATGTTTTTTTGAGTGATGAGTCTTTTATTTTTCAGTTATGTATCCTTGTTTAATTTCCTTGGGGTGGTGAACTTTCTGTATCCTTTTGTGAATTTAAACTTGGTGATGAGCTATTTTTCGATCTTATTAAAGTATTATCGTGAGTTCATTCATTTTATATCCAAAAAATTTATTCTAGCAAGTACAACTATACTATCGACTTTTCTTTCAAAATTCATTCTGCATTACCCCCGTATCAATTAGCCTATCTAGAACAAGGTGGTATCAAAGGTGCAAGATAAGAGTGAAGGATCTGCTGGCAGCAAACAAACATCTAAATTTTCTATCCTAAGTGGTCAAAAATGCTTTAAATATCATGGTTTTGAGCATACTAGTTTAGATTGTCCAAATAGAAGGATTGTTACTTTAGTTGAAGATCATAGTGATGTAGAAGAAGATGAAGCTGATGACTAACCAAAATACGATGATAACGAGGAAGAGGTTACTTATGCTGATCATGGTTTGTCTATTGTATTGCAATGTAGTTTACAAGTGTTATATGTGGTCGAGGATAAAAGTTGGGTGAGAAAGAACGTGTTTCATACTAAATGCACTTCTCATGGTAAGTTGTGCTTGGTGATCATCGATGGTGATAGCTTTGAGAATGTGATGTCTTTGGAGATGGTGTAGAAGCTAAAGTTGGATACAATCCCTCATCCACATCTGTACCAATTATATTGGTTGCAAAAAGGAAATAACATCAAGGTAACTAAACGATGTTTAGTTTCATTTTCTATTGGCAAGTATTATAAAGATAAAGTATGGTGTGATATTGCTCCTATAGATGCTTGTCATTTGCTATTGGGAAGACCTTAGCATTATGATAGAAGAGTATTATATGATGGCTACAAACATACTTATTCTTTTAAGGTGAATGAAAAGAAGATTATCTTAGCTCTCTTACAATCATCCGAAATCAACGGACCAAAGCAGAAAGTTAGCGCTTTTATGTCTTATGGTGAATGCAAAGGAGAATTATTAAAGGGTGGTCATGTTATGGCTCTAGTGGTAGTAGAGGAGAATGAACAACATAAGGAGACACCGGCAATCATGAAACTAATCCTAGAGGAATTTCAAGATGTTATCTCGGAAGAGATTCCACATGGACTTCCACCTTTGACAGACATCCAGCATTATATTGATCTTATTCCGGAGGCTATTCTACTTAACAAGGTATCTTATAGAATGAGTCCCAAGGAACACGAAAAACTTTAAAGGTAAGTTGATGAATTGGTGAAGAAGGGGTTAATTCAGAAGAATCCATCTCAAAATTCATGGTTTCTTGCCACTTCCCGGAGTCTTACTCATAATAGTCTCCTCGTAGGTCTGAGGATCAACATCCTCTCCTCTAATATGTCCCACATATCTCTCAGGAGGATGGGATACTCTATCAAACCTACGTAAAGTTTAAACTTGTGTATTAGGTACCTGAACAGACTCAGGCTGTAGAGTGGTGCTTGAGCTTGGTTCTCCAACCTCGCTCAACTCTATCATTCTCCCACTATCTTTGTCAAAAATGTGTTCCTTCTCAAGGAACACTGCTCTCTTAGCTACAAAGACCTTTTGGTCCTCGAGATGATAGAAATAATACCCACAAGATTCCTTGGGGTATCCCACAAATTTGCATCGCTCTGTCATTGATTCTAACTTACCGGGGTTGTGTCTTTTAACGTGGGCAAGGCAGCCCCAAATCTTAACAACCTTAAGATCAGGCTTCTTCCCTTTCCATATCTTATATAGTATAGACACTACCGACTTAGTTGGAACTCTGTTCAGAAGGTAAGCTACGGTTTCTAGGGCATATCCCCAGAATGAGATGGGTAGGTCAGCGAAACTCATCATGGACTGTACCATGTCTAATAGCGTACGATTTCTCCTTTCAGAGACACCATTGAACTGAGATGTATAAGGAGGTGTCCATTGGGATAATATCTCATGGTCCTTGAGGAACTGAGTAAACTCTATACTTAAGTACTCACCTCCTCGATCTGATCGAAGAGTTTTGATACTCTTTCCAGTCTGGTTCTCCACCTCATTCTTATACTCTCTGAATTTCTCAAAGGCCTCAGACTTGTACTTCATTAAGTAAACATATCCTTACTTTGAGAAATCATTAGTAAAAGTAATGAAGTAGGAGTAACCACCAACGGCATAAGTTGACATGGGTCCACATACATCACTATGTATGAGTTCTAACAGCTCAGTGGCTCTCTCTCCAGTTCCACTAAATGGAGAGTTAGTCAGTTTTCCACGAAGGCAAGGCTCGCAAGTTGCATATGACACATAGTCGAATGGATCTAGATATCCATCATTTAGCAACTTTTGAATCCTTCTTTCATGGATGTGACCTAGCCTACAACGCCACAGGTATGCACTGTTCATCTCATCTCGTTTTCTCTTGGACACATTTACATTCATGATATGTACCTGAAGCTTCATCAAGCTTTTGTTTCGCTCTTTCTGTAAGGTACTTTTTGCAGTTCCTCTTCAAATGCCCATCTTTACCATAGTAGAAGCACTGGCCTTTGTTCTTTGCTGGGTCTTTCTTAGCAACCTTTGCTTTATCTGGTCTGTCCTTGCCCTTTCCCTTCTTAAGGGACCTTTCTGCTTTCCTTTTTCTTTTTGGTCTCACCAGTGTAGAGAACTAGCTTCTCTTTCTTGATAGTACTCTCTACCTCCCTCAACATATTGAGGAGCTCTGGGAGAGTCATCTTATGCTTGTTCATATTAAAATTCATTATGAACTGTGAAAAGGAATATGGTAGGGACTAAAGCACAATGTCCACACACAATTTTCTCTATCGTGAGAACAATTCTCAAGTTATGGAGCCAATCCGTATAATTTGGACCAGTGAGGCGGTTGACATCAAGTATGCCATGTAAGGGATTTGAAAGCGACATTTTCTAAAAATAAAGATGCAGCAGAAATGAATAACATGTAGATTTTATAAGAAATAAACTATCAAGATATGGATTTCTATCTTAATATGCTCCCACTATTTTACTAACGAGTCACGTGACACCCTCAGCATGTGAAACGGAAGTCTCCGGCAGACTTCTAGTGGGGATCAGGATCCAATCAGCGTCTTAGTGTAACCTCGAGGGACTCGACCAATCACACAAAGCCTAAAAGGTAGGCAACTCTTGCCGATCACAACTTGATAGAACCCTTGCAGATTCTAAACTTGGGGTTGATCTCTTTAGGGGATCGGCCTCCTTGGAACTCTATAGGGGTTCCTCCCTCCAAGTTGCTGCTCAAAGGCTGCAAAAAAGATTCATCTATTGCTTAAGAAAAGAGAAGGAATACATGGCTATTTATAGGGCTTCTAAACCCTAACTCCTAATAGGACTCCTACTTAAGACTCTTACTTCTAACCAACTCCTAATAGAATTCCTACTCAAGACTCCTATTCCCTTACAACTCCTAATTCTTCTCTAAGAAAAAACCTCCTACATGAATGCCCCTCACAATTAGGACTCTCCTAGCTAGAGTCCTAACAGAATGTCCCTCTCAATTAGGACTCTCCTAGCTAGAGTCCTAACATTTTTACATGAATGTCCCTCTCAATTAGGACTCTCCAAGCTAGAGTCCTAACAGACTCGCCCTCTTCAAATCAGCCTTGTCCTCGAGGCTGATGATTCATGAATTTTTGGAATTTGATCTTCAAGTCGTCATAGTTCTCCCAAGTGGCATCTTCTTTTGGTAGGTTCGCCCACTGTATTAGTACTTCATTAGTGGGTCGTCGTCGTCGAGTCACGATCCGTCGATCAATAATGGCACTTGGCTGGGTCTGGAGTTCTCTTTGGGTAGTCATATTTGGTGGGTGGCTTTGGGCTGTCTCCAAGCACCTGTTTAAAACTTCCGGTTGGCTGTTGGTTTGTGGGTGATATGTCGTACTCCTTTTCAATTTAGTACCCTACATATAGAATAACTTTGTCCAAAATCTGCTATTGAAGATGCAAGTAGAATTTGTCACAAGCACAATGCGTCCCTTATAGTGTAATTCTTTTGAGTCCCAATTGTAATGAGCCATGGGGCTTGGTGCTTCCTCCAATTTTTTTATAATCTTACTAGTATCTGAATCTTCCTGCCATTCCATCTTAATATCCTCAAGGAAGTCGCTGGTCGGAAGTGAAACGGTCGAAACTTCAACTTGCTCGGGTAGCTGCGAAAGCGCATCTGCAAGAACATTCTCTTTCCCCTTTTTGTAAGTTATTTCAAAATCAAATCCAAGAAGTTTTGTTACCCATTTTTGCTGCTCGGGGGAAGATATCTTCTGCTCCAAGAGATATTTTAGGCTTTTATGGTCGGTCTTGATTTGAAAGTATCGCCTGATCAAGTACAATCTCCACCTCGTTGCTGCGCGCATAATGGCGAGCATCTCCTTATCATATGTTGACATATTTTGATCGGAGGGAGATAATGCCTTGCTAGTGTATGCGAGTTGTCGACCATCTTGAATGAGAATGACTCCAATTCTGACTCCAGATGTGTTGGCCTCAATAATGAAGGGTCGGTTGAAATCTGGTAGTGTTAGCACCGGGGTCGTCGTCATGGCTGCCTTAAGTTTGTCGAAGACAGCGGAGGCTCTGTCCAACCATTGGAAGACATCTTTTTCTAGTAAGGAAGTAAGTGGTGTACTGATCTTTCCATAGATTTTCACGAACTTGCGGTAGTAGCCTGTTAAACCCAGAAAGCCATGTAGCAATTTTATGTTTCTCGAGGTCGGCCAGTTTTGCATTACTCCAATTTTGAAGGGGTCCACTGCCACACCTTCCTCTGATATGATATGCCCAAGATATTCCACCTTTTGTTGAAGAAAGCAAAAATTCGTGGTTGTTGTGTGTTCAAAAGGTGGTTTTCCGTATGTCTTCTTCGCATGCTCGTATTTGATGATACCCGGATCAAAGGTCCAGCTTTGTAAAGATTTGTGCTCCCTTTCATCTAGCAATTCATCTACTATTGGAATAAAGTATTTGTCCTTGATAATTATGCCATTGAGAGCTCGGTAATCAACACATATTCGCCTTGTTCCGTCCTTCTTGCGTACAAGTAGCACCGGCGAAGAGTAGAGGTTGCAACTTGACCGAATAACTCCTGTTTCGAGCATCTCTTTTATAATCCTTTCTATTTCATCCTTCTGGAGATGTGGATACTGATATGGCTAAGCATTTGCTGAAGATTTGCCTGGAAGAATCATTATACAATGATCATGCCGACAGGTAAGAGGTAGGTTGCGCGGTTCGTCAAATATATTTGAAAATTCAGTAAGCAAAGGAAGTAGATTTGGATCTTCAAATTCTGTTGGCTCTCCCTTAGTTTGCTGCTCAAGTTGTACCAAAAAGTCACTGCATGCTTTATGCAAAACATTCTCCATTTGTTGTGTGCAAATCGTTGTTATGTCACCCCCACGTTTCCCGTGCAATGTCACCTGTTTCTCCTTACTGTAAAATTTCATAATTAGTTTCATAAAATTCCAAGAAATATCACCTAATGTCGTCAACCATTTAATTCTAAGCATGGCCTCATGATTGTTAAGAGGGAGAAGGAAGAAATATGTAATTATCTCTTGGTCCTGCAGCAATAGTTTCTCCTGCAAGTGCCTATGATCACAATTCAAAATCCGTCCGTCGGTGACCTTAACATCAAACCTGCAGCGATTCTCGATAGGTAATGATATCCGAACAGCAAGCTTACTATTTAGGAAGTTAGTAGTACTGCCCGTGTCGATGAGAACAGTGATTGGTTGTTGTTTGAGAAGGCCTCCAATTTTCATCGTTTGCGGGTTTGAGTAGCTAGCTAGTGTATGTACCGTAACTTCAGTCGGTTGTGGCTCTTCTTCTGCATCTTCTTCTTCATGTTCAAGGCTCTCTTTTGGATGTTCAATGACCTCTTCTTCTATCGGTTCAATTATAAGAAGTCCCCCTTTACTACAGCGATGCTCACGGCTCCACGGCTCGTCACAATGCCAACATAACCCCTTCGCATATCGCTCCCGAAGCTCTTCTCTTGTTAACCTCTTTAGTGTAGGGACTTGGTCGACAATAGGGGGGGCTAAGGGCTTCAATATTACTGGTTGAGGAGAGACCCTAGTCCTCCGAGCTTCATGGTTCAATTGCTCCTCTTGATGTCGTGCGAAAGAGATGGCTGCCATAAGCGTATACGGTTATCGCGCTTTAACTTCTCCTCGGATCTCTGTCTTCAAGCCCTCAATGATGGTCCACAATAGCTGTTTTTGAGACCAATCATGAGTTTGATTAGATAACCTTTCAAACCTGGTTTGGTACTCCTGAATGGTGGAGGTTTGTTGGATCTTTGCTAGTTGTTCGTCAATATTCTCGTAATCGGTTGGTCTGAAGCGAATCAACAGTCCTTCTTTGAATTGTCGCCATGAAAGGACTCCATAAGTATGTTCAAACCAGTCAAACTACTGTATAGCATCCCCTTCAAGATGTATAGCTGCAATTTTCACCATAGATACATCCGCAGTTTTGTGGTACCGAAAATATCGCTCCGCGCGCGAGATCCAACCAATCGGGTCTCCTTCTTCCCATCTAGGGAAGTCCACTCTCATGCATGGATAGTTGGGGTTGGTCATAGAGCTTCCCCTCTCTTGGAAGTCATATCTTCGGGCTTGGTGTGATTGGGCAAAGCTCTCTCCTTGATGTGATTTCTTCGGGCTTAGTAGTCGGCCCAATTTGAGTTCGGTAAAGAGCGTCCGAATCTTATCCTCCATTCGCGCCTCCAAGGCTTCGAATTTAGCATCGATTGCCTCCTTAGATGCCATAGTATATGCCTCCAAATCTATGATGTTAAGATCTCTCTTTTGTTGTCAGGTTAAAGGCATGTATAGGTTGAGAGAAGTGATGGTCGAAAGGGTTGGTGGATTGGTGGATGTAGGCTGCGGTTTAGGCTTGTTTTGTGGCTGTTTTGGGTGCAGTTTGAGGGTGTGGTTTAGTAGAGTTTTAGGGCTGTGGATGAAAGTTTTGGATCTGTGGTAGATGGTAGCAAAGGTTTGACAGAAATCCATGGAAGTTGCAGCAAGTATGTGTTGTCTTGTAAGAGTAGAATTGTCGTCGAAGAAACAACGGTTTCTCGACGTAATTTCCACCAACAACTTGGGAGAATTGAGGAGGGAATTGATAGCAAAATCACAGTTTATATGACAGCAAGGATATCTAATTTAATCAAGAAAATTTTGGCAGTATAATAGCAAGGAAATTGGTGCAAGTTGCAATTGCAGAATTATGGTCGAAAAATTTCAGCGGGTTACGATGAAAATTTGCAGCAACATAAAATCGTTTTTAGAGATGAATTTTTTAATAGATCAATCTTAGATGGAAGCCAAGATGATCTATGAAGTGTATAAGAAATTTCATTCAAAAAGATTGCAAATAGATGGGTTAAGGCAACGATATGCAGCTGAAATTTTCTGCAGCATAGATTTTCAAGTGCAGCAGATTGGACATAAAAGATCAGTAGTTTATATTGAGTATTTTTCGATGAAACTAAAGGGAAATCTACTGTTAGGAAGTGTCAAAGATGTCATAAAAATTTCGTAGAAATTTGGATAGAAAAAGCACAGTAGCAAGATCAAACAGATGGTGCTATGCGGCTTGAATTCTGCAATTCAAGTGCAGCAGATTGGACATAAAAGATCAGTAGTTTATATTGAGAATTTTTTAATGAAACCAAAGGGAAATACACTGTTAAGAAGTGTCAAAGATTTCATAAAAATTTCGTAGAAATTTGGATAGAAAAAGTATAGTAACAAGATAAAAAAGATGGTGCTATGCGGTTGGAATTCTGCAATGTATCTTTCGTCGTAGAGATGAAAACTTTGCGACGAAAAGTTTATGCAGCAATATAGGAACGATTTTTTTTTTGATTTTCGAATAAGGATAACTAAATTGCAGCAGCAGTAAGGTAGGAAACCAGAACCTGTTGCAATTCATGGGGAGATCAAAGGATGATCCGTGGTGGTGGAGATGATGACGGAATTCGGTGACGATCTTTTAAGAAATTGTGAGAATTGCTTTGGATGGTTGTAGAGGGTTGATGGATGGCTGTGGAAGGGCAGCGAGACACCAAGAACGCTGCTCTGATACCAGGTGATAGAACCCTTGCAGATTCTAAACTTGGGGTTGATCTCTTTAGGGGATCGGCCTCCTTGGAACTCTATAGGGGTTCCTCCCTCCAAGTTGCTGCTCAAAGGCAGCAAAAAAGATTCATCTATTGCTTAAGAAAAGAGAAGGAATACATGGCTATTTATAGGGCTTCTAAACCCTAACTCCTAATAGGACTCCTACTTAAGACTCTTACTTCTAACCAACTCCTAATAGAATTCCTACTCAAGACTCCTATTCCCTTACAACTCCTAATTCTTCTCTAAGAAAAAACCTCCTACATGAATGCCCCTCACAATTAGGACTCTCCTAGCTAGAGTCCTAACAGAATGTCCCTCTCAATTAGGACTCTCCTAGCTAGAGTCCTAACATTTTTACATGAATGTCCCTCTCAATTAGGACTCTCCAAGCTAGAGTCCTAACACAACTCCTTGTGATTCCCATCCTGCTCGGCCTCCGAATCACCATGGTCTCGAGGGACTCGACCAACCATAATGCTCGGTTAAGTCAACACCTTCGTTACAAGATGAGTCTGATTTGATGATATACCCTCAAGGGACTCGACCAAGCATACCATGTCCTCAGGTCACCGGTGACATCTCTATATCGTAAGCAAGATAGCGAATCGCGATATAGATGAGTCTCGAGGGACTCGACTAACTCAACCTACACCGGGAATCGGTTCCTACTTATAATGATGGAAGGCCACGTGGGTCAATCTAATTGCCTCACGTTTACCGACTTAATATTATCGAGAGAGATGTTTCTATGATTTGGTCTCCTAATATGACATGTCACATATATACATATTTAATATATATGTACATTGCATGCAAATATATATACATATATAGTATGTGTATAAGCAATCACACCAGATGATCATGGACCACAACCTAATGTGATTAGGCTCGAGCCAGTAGGCCTAATCACTCACATCAAGATCTATGTGTGCAACGGTGCATCTCCATGCCCTGTGATCGTCCATCTCGTCCTCGTCGGTTTCGTCGACATCTCGATGCATCTTTATGTAACGCGATGGTCCATCTCGTGGGTCTGCTATCGCATCCACGCTCTCGCTGTGCCTCCTCATGTGATTACAACTTAATTATAGGCACGCAGGCCTAACAATAAACGAGAAATATAATAGAGGCTTGCAGACCCCAATAATAATAATCACAAGTACACACATCACATGGTCCATGATCATCCGTCCACACATCATAGATCACATGTATAAATAATCATCATCATGTAGGACTACTAGATAATAATAAAAATAATAATCAACTAAACTTTTTAATTAATTAGTATTTTATGAAATCAGGGACATATAGGGAATTTCTTAATTCCTAGGGGTATTTTCATAATTTAGACAAAAGATAGAAATTGGAATTTATCAAATTCTGAGGGGCAAATCTATCTTTTGCCCAAAAAACCCTAATGCCCTCATCCTCCCCTACTGTTGTTATTGTTGCTGCCGCCGCCTCCACCACCCTGCCGGCGGTGGGCTGTGCAGCGGAGGGCGGGGTCGCTGCCCTCGCTTACAGGCGGCACGCCCGCTGGCGGCGCTGCCCCTTCAGCTGGGCGCCCCCGCGGGCGTCGTCCCCTCCGCGGGCGGTTTTGCCCGCGAGGCAGTGCCCGCAAGCGGTGCTGCCTCGTCGGGCTGCCGCCCCTACTAGGTTTTTGCCCGGGGGAGTAGCAGCCACAAGCACCACTGCCCTGCGGTGCGTCACCACGTGAGAGCAGCAGTCGTAGGCGCCGTTGCCCTTGCGGCTGCTACTATAGGCTGCTTGCCTGCACGCAGATGGCAGTGCTGCCATCTGCAACGGCAGCAAAAGTTGCTACCCTTTTTCGCTTTTGCGTTAACAATTTTGACGTCAAAAGCTTCTCCAAAACACAACACACGCAGTTTAAAACCAATCTATCGCACGAACAACCTCGCTCTGATACCACTGTTGGAAAAATCTTTGGGGGCGACATCACATGTGCAGCGGAAGAACAAGAAAACAAAATACCTGATTCCCAAAGAGATGTTCGTCGTCGTGCGAAGATTGGTGCGCAAAATCCGCGAAACTGAAAAATCGCGTATAGAATAGATTGTGTTACCTAGGGAGATCGTATATCCCTGTTTCCTTGCAGATCCTTAGGAGATGGTGAAGGAGGTCAAGCGTCCTCCTCTCTAGCGGTGATCCACACAGCAGGGCTGCGATGATGATCTTGAAAACTCCAGGCCTGCTTTGAGGTGGAGAAGGGAAGGAGAATAGGAGAGGCAAGCAAAGGCTCTAGCCTATAAGGCTCTGAATCCCTCCTATTTATAGAGGTCCCATATCAAACCCTAATGGATTCTCTTCTATTGTGTATTGGATCTGCATCCAATAACCCAAGCCTTTTAGATTAGTGGATCTCTATCCAATAATCTCTCATGGGCTCTTATTGGATCTCGTCCATGGGATCAAATAATTCAAGGGCTTATTGGATATCCAATAAGACAAGTGCTCCGTCGGATATCTTATATCCGAACCTCTACTCATCGCAATGCCTACCATATGTGTGTGATCCTCTAGGCCCAATATCGAGTTAACCGTGAGTTATACCTGTTAGAACTCTTTCTAACTCAGTGAATTATTATCTCTGTAATAATTCACTTGACTCATCGACTACGGACGTACTAGGCCACTATGCCGTAGTGCCCATACGATACAGGGGAATCCAATCCATTGGATCTGTCTATCCTCAATTACCATGTACATATAGTCCCTCATCCATCTAATATCCCAGAGACCGTATATCGAGCATGGTGCTGTCAAACCCATACGGTTTCTACTCGAGTCTCGCTCTAATCAGATTCTCCCGAAGAACTCTTTCTCTCTCAACCCGAATAACCCTGGCTAGGGATTTGTCTAAGCAAGAACACATGGGATATTCCTCTTATGACGTCGAGAGTGAATGATCCTCTATTGACACTCAATAGCCCTCGTAAGGTTGACTACCACTCCCAATGACCAGCTGTACTAGATCTGGGACAACCAAACCTATAAATCTGGTATCAAAAAGTGGAGCACTCATACAAGGCATCCTTGGTGTCTCAAGTCTAAGGACCAGATATACCACTAGGACTATGGAATCGCTGTTTGACAATAAGGCATCATCAACCATCCAGCATTCCGTAAGCGGATCAATAAGTGAACTCATTCTCTAATGAGCACTTGTACTGTATCCCTAGTGTCCCTACACGAGCAGCTATGAGACCAGCTGCATCCATCATATGGATGGGTATACAGCACACTAGCCTGTCCAGTTATCACAATGTCCCTCTCGAGTAACCTATGATTGGGATTATTTAGGATATGTGTTTAAAGGTGAATCGATCTCATTTTTGTGATCTCATCACGATCCGATTCTCATTTCACAAATCCAAGGATATCATAATATATATATATATATATATATATATATATATATATATATATATATATATATATATATATATATATATATATATATATATATATATATATATATATATATATATATATATATATATATATATATATATATATATATATATATATATGTAATAGTTATAAAGTGATATATGCCAAAAAATAATAAGCAAAAAGATTCTGTATCAAGTCACACGTGACATCACTCACGTGATTGGCTTGTTGGGCACCTATGACTAACATAAAGGAATTAGGAGAAGCATCATATATCTTGGGAATTCAGATCTATAGAAATATATCAAAGAGTATGCTTGGCTTGTCCCAATACAGGTATATAGATATTATTGTCAAAAGATTTGACATGAAAAATTCTAAGAGAGGTCTCATACTAATGAGACATGGGATATCGCTTTCTAGGAGTTTGTCCCCAAAGACAACTGAAGAAAGGGTAAACATGGATAGGATACCCTATGCCTCAGCAATAGAGTCTATCATATATGTAATGCTATGTACCAAGCCTGATATAGCGTATGCTCTAAGTGTCACGTGCAGGTATCATATGGATCAAGGCTTGGAGTACTAGAAAGTAGTAAAGTGTATCATTAAGTATTTGAGAAGGGCTAAGGATCTTTTACTAGTATATGGAGGTAGTAGCCTCAAGGTTGAAGGCTACACAGACTTAAGTTTCCAGTCCGATATCAATGATAACAAGTCTAATTTGGAGTATGTGTTCACCCTGAATGGAGGAGAAGTATGCTGGAATAGTTCCAAGCACGATACTACTGCTGACTCGACCATAGAGGCAGAGTACGTTGCTGCAATAAGGCAGCAAAGGAGGGGGATGAAGAATTTCATCATATATCTAGGAGTCGTGTTGAGCAATAAGGAGCCGATTCCCTTATAGTTTAACAACAATGAGACGATTGCTCAAGCGAAGGAATCCATGTCTCATTAGAAGTCTAAGCACATTCTGAGAAAGTTCCACTTGATCAGAAAGATCATGACCTGAGGAGACGTAGTAGTGGAAAGAGTTCTATCTGAAGATAACATTATAGATCCACTAACAAAGTCATTATCTCAGATTATCTTTGAGTGTCATAGGGGTATGATGGGGATCAGACACATAGGTGATTGGCTTTAGGTCAAGTGGGAGATGGCTAGTCATAGGTGCCCTGCAAGCCAATCACGTGAGTGATGATATGTATGACATAATACACATTCTTTTTACTTATTATATTTTAGCATTTTATCACTTTATATTGTTTGTTGCATATATGTGATATCCATAGATCTATGCAATAAGAATCGGAACGTAATGAGATCACGATAATGAGACTGATTCACCTTTAAACATAGACCATAAATAATCCTAGTCATAGGTTACTCGAAAGGGACATCGAGATAACCGGACAAACTTATGTGTTATATACCCATCCATATGATTGAGACAGTTGGTCTCATAGCTGCTCGTGTGGGGACACTAGGGCTACAATGTAGGAACTCATTGGAGAATGAGTTCATTAATTGATCCACTCATGGAATGTTAGATGATTAATAATACCTCATTGTTAGACAACAATTCTGTTGTCCCAATGGTGTACCTAGTCCTTAGACTTGAGACACTAATGATGTTCTATATGAATAGTTCACTCTTTGATACTAGACTTATAGGCCTGAAAGTTCTAAATCTAGCATAATCAATAATCGGGAGTGGCAGCCAACCTTACAAGGACTATTGAGTTTCGATAGAGGATTATCCACTCTTGGTGTCATGAAAATAATATCACATATATTCTTGCTCAGACAAATCCCTGGCCAGGGTCATTCGGATTGAGAGAGAGTGTTCTTTGGGAGATTTCGATTAGAGCGAGACTCGAGTAGAAACTTTATGGGTCTGATAACACCATACCTAATATACGGTCTCCAGGATATTAGATGGATGAGGGACTATAGGTACATAGTAATTAAGGACAAATAAGTCCAAAGGATTGAATTTTTCTATATCGTTTGGGGAGTTGGGCGTAGTAGCATAGTACGTCCGTAATCAACAAGTCAAGTGAATTATTATAGAGATAATAATTCATTGAGCCAGAAGGAGTTTTGATAAGTATAACTCACGGTCAACTCTGTTAGGATCGAGAGCACTAAGAGGGGGGGGGTGAATTAGTGCAGCGGAAATCTTTCAGCGATTTAAAAATGAAAGCTGCGTTCGTCCGATAAAAAACGATTTCGATATAAAAGCAGAATCACAGTGCAGTTTGCGTCTAAGCACAGTTTGCGTCTAAGCGCAGTTTGCGTCTAAGCACAGTTTGCGTCTAAGCGCAGTTTGCGTCTAAACTCAATTTTACGTCCAAACGTAGTTTTACGTCTAAACGCAGTTTTACGTCTAAACGCAGTTTTACGTCTAAACGCAGTTTTACGTCTAAACGCAGTTTTACGTCTAAACGCAGTTTTGCGTCTAAACGCAGTTTTACGTCTAAACGTAATTTTACGTCTAAATGTAGTTTTGCGTCTAAAAGCAGTTTTGAATCTTGAAAAGCGTTTTACGTAGAAAGCAATTTGCAGTTATAAATGGAATCCGAATGTAAGCGTAAACTACAGTGTGAAGATCGTACGAAAACACGATTTACGTTTGAATGCAGATTCTGAAAGATCAGAGCTTAGAAACTCGTTCGTAAAGGCGCAGAGGGCAGTAGCAATGTAGGAGGTTTGCAGTAATGATAAAGTGCTCAAGGTAAAAGCAAACCAGAGATTTAGAGTGGTTCGGTCAGTCTTGACCTACTCCACTTTTGGCTTCCTCCTCCGACGAGGTCACCGACGTCAACTAGCTGCCTTCCTTCAATGGGCGAAGGCTAACTGCCCTTTTACAGTTTCTCTCCTTTTGACAGGCTCAGGAGACAACCTTTACAGATCCTTTCTCTCCTCTCTTTACAACTCAAGACTTGAAGAACAGAAGGAGGAGAACTTTAGGACTTTACACAAATTTGAGCTCTTAGAATCACTGAAAAGATCAAGAATTCGGTGTGGATCTGTATCTTTTCAGTGCTGAATGGGTGGGGTATTTATAGGCCCTAACCCAGTTCAAATTTGGAGCTCAAAACGATCAAATCGATCAAATCCCAGAATTCTGGGATCAGGCGGTTGCACCTCTTGACTGGAGAGGTGGCACCGCCTGGCAGAGCTCGAAGACTGAGCTCAGGCGATTGCTCCTCTCTGCCAGAGCTCGAAGACTGAGCTCGATGGTTGCATCACCTGGCAGAGCTCGAAGACTGAGCTCGGTGGTTGCACCGCCTGGCAGAGCTCGAAGTCTGAGCTCGGTGGTTGCATCACCTGGCAGAGCTCGAAACTGAGCTCAGGCTGATGCACCTCTCTGCCAGAGCTCGAAGACTGAGCTCGGTGGTTGCATCACCTGGCAGAGCTCGAGACTGAGCTCAGGCTGATGCACCTCTCTACCAGAGCTCGAAGACTGAGCTTGGTGGTTGCACCGCCTGGCAGAGCTCGAAACTTGAGCTCTGGCGGTGCTACCTCTTGACAGAGGAGGTTGCACCGCCCAGTCTAGCTTGAAGACTGAGCTCTGGGCGGTTGCACCTCTTGGCTGGGGCGGTTGCACCGCCCAGCCTCGCAGCCCTGGCGGTTGCACCTCCTGGCTGGGGCGGTTGCACCGCCTGGTGCAATCAGGGTCCGAATGGTTCGCTCCATTCGGCCCAATTTGAATCTTTTCAGGGGCCCAATTGCCCCAAGATTAAGCTAATGGGATCACCTCCCATTTTCAAGCTTAATCATCGTGCTAACTACGATTAACTCTAAGACAACTTCTGCAGCTTTGCTCCGATGCGTCAATCGCTTCTTTCGGCGAGTTTCCGGCGAACTTCCGTCGATCATCCGATAAACCCTCGGTGATCCTTCTGCGGACATCCGGCATACTCCTGGACTTTGCGACGATCCACTTGGCGAGTTCCGACGAGCTTCGCTTGGCAAGCTTCTGGACTTCTCGGATCTGTTCTCGCTGAACCTCCGACGACCGTCCGAACTTCCGTCGAACTCTCGAACTCCCAATGTGATCATGATCTTGACTCCGGCGCAACACCTGCTGCTTGTCTTACTCTCATCGTAGCTAATCCTGCACACTTATCTCAACACATAGATTAGATAACAAATGACAATTGACTTCATCATCAAAATCCGAGATTCAACAATCTCCCCCTTTTTGATGATGACAATCAATTGATAAAGGAGTTGTCCTTAACTCCCCCTATCTATATGCCATAGTTGAGATAAGTCAACCTTGAATTCAAGACCAAAGAATTCAAGTGACGTATTGATAAGTTAGATCAGTTAAACTTATCAATGCTCCCATCATGATGCCCATCATGATGTATCTCTTCAAGAATGATGTCAAGGCATGACATACATCATCAAGTTTGTATGATAGTGTTTGTAACTATTCATCATGTAATCATATAAAGCTACGAAGGACTTTTTACATGATGCACACATTTGAGATTTTCTAGCAAGTTTGCATTTTCTTCACAATATAGAATATCAAATCATGATGCAAACTATAGCACATGTTCACTTATCTCTTGGTGATGCAAGGATGGCATAACTATAACATTGTTTATAGCATCACTCAAGTATTTGCAATTATGACATAGACATGATTATGGCAGTTCAGCTATGACATAGTGTTTATCAATTCATATGTTTCTCCCCCTTTGTCATCAACAAAAAGCATGATGGCATTATCAAGCACATAAAGGAAGTCATGACACATATAATACTTTGAATATCTCTTTATTGTTTGTTGCTTGAAGGAGGAAAGTCATTTTTCAAAAAGTTTTCATAAGAGTGTACAGGAAAATCCCATTTTTAGCATACAAACCAAAAAATGAACTTCTTACATGCATTTGGTTAAAAATATTTGTCACATAATTTGCAACATGCGATGTCAATGCATGTAATAGTAATAACATCCGAAAAATAATAATTTTTTTAAGTATTCGGACACATCAACATTCCTAATTCTCTTCTTATGTAATCAAATTGTTCTTCACATAGGGGTTTTGTGAAGATATCAGCTAATTGATGTTTGGTATCAATAAACTCTATGGTTACATCATGATTAGAGACATGATCTCGTATAAAGTGATGTCTAATATCAATGTGTTTTGTTCTTGAGTGTTGTATAGGATTTTTAGTTAAGCATATTGCACTCGTGTTATCACATTTAATGGGAATATCTTTAAGATTCACTTTGTAATCTTCTAAAGTGTTTTTCATCCATACAACTTGTGCACAGCATGCACTTGCTGCAATGTATTCAGCTTCGGTTGTTGATAGAGCAACCGAGTTTTGTTTCTTAGATGACCAGGATACAAGGGCATGTCCTAAAAATTGACATGATCCTGATGTGCTTTTTCTGTCTAGTCTACAGCCAGCGAAGTCCGCATCAGCATAAGCTGTTAATTCAAAATTTTCTGATTTTGGGTACCATAATCCTAGATTGGTAGTTCCATTAAGATATCTGAGTATTCTTTTGACTGCTTTGAGATGAGATATCTTAGGGTCTGATTGAAATCTAGCACAAAGTCCTACACTGAACATGATGTCTGGTCTGGTGGCAGTGAGGTAAAGTAAACTTCCTATCATACCCCTATAGGTTTTTTGATCGAAGCTTTCTCCATTCTCATCAATTTCTAGCTTAGTGGAGGTGCTCATAGGAGTGTCAATGGCTTTTGAATTATTCATTTTGAACTTCTTCAGCAAACTCACAGCATATTTGGTTTGACTAATAAAGATGCCATTGCTTAGTTGTTTGATTTGTAGGCCTAAGAAGAATGTTAACTCTCCCATTAGACTCATTTCGAATTCATGACTCATAATTTTCGCAAAGGATTCACAAAGAGATTCATTTGTAGAACCAAAGATAATATCATCAACATAAATTTGAACAATGAGAAAATTATTTTCAAAGTTCTTGATGAATAATGTAGTATCAACCTTGCCTTTTATGAAATTATTTTCAATAAGAAAAGAACTAAGTCTCTCATACCAAGCCCTAGGAGCTTGTTTTAAACCATAGAGAGCTTTAGTTAATCTAAACACATGATTAGGGAGACTATTATTTTCAAATCCAGGAGGTTGTTCAACATAGACTTCTTCGGAAATAAAGCCATTAAGAAAGGCGCTTTTAACATCCATTTGAAACAACTTAAAATTATTACTACTAGCGTAGGCAAGGAGCATCCTTATGGCTTCCAATCGTGCCACAGGAGCGAAGGTTTCTTCGTAATCGATACCTTCTTCTTGGTTGAAACCTTTGGCCACTAATCTAGCCTTGTTTCTAACCACGATACCATTTTCATTTTGCTTGTTTCTGAAGACCCATTTAGTACCAATAACTAGATGGTCATTTGGCCTAGGAACAAGCTTCCACACTCCATTTCTTTCAAATTGATTTAATTCATCTTGCATTGCGATAATCCATGAATCATCTTTCATGGCTTCATCAACGCATTTGGGTTCAATTTGGGAGAGAAAGGCGGTATTTGCACAAAAGGTTTTAAGAGAAGATCGTGTTTGAACTCCCTTTGATGTGTCTCCTAAGATTAGCTCCTTAGGATGAGCATCTATATACTTCCAATCCTTGGGTAAGGAAATCTGAGAAGTGGATGCATCCAAGTTGCTAGTTGGAGACGGGGTCTCGTTTAAATTTAAAGAATCAAAATTAACATCATCGTTAAGATCATTTTTCGTGAGTTCAGAAGTCTCATTGAAAACAACATGAATGGATTCTTCAATAATTAGAGTTCTTTTATTAAAGATACGAAAGGCTTTAGAAACTGTAGAATAACCAAGAAAGATTCCTTCATCGGATTTAGCATCAAATTTTCCTAAGTTGTCTTTTTCATTCAAGATAAAACACTTACACCCAAAGACTTTGAAATATGAAACGTTGGGTTTTTTATTGTTCCATAACTCATAGGGAGTTTTGGTTAGTAGAGGTCTCACTAGAACTCTATTTAAGATATAGCATGCAGTATTTACGGCTTTGGCCCAAAAATATTTGGGTAGGTTATGTTCATTTAACATGGTTCTTGCCATTTCTTGTAAATTTCGATTTTTTCTTTCTACAACTCCATTTTGTTGAGGGTTTCTAGGAGTAGAGAAATTATGGTTGTATCCATTGAGTTCACAAAATTCTTGGAAATCATGGTTTTGAAATTCACTACCATGATCACTTCTAATTGACGAAATCATAGAACCTTTCTCATTCTGAACGAGTTTGCAAAACTTGGTAAAAGATCTAAGGCATTCACTTTTCTGTTTTAAAAAGTAAGTCCATGTGTATCTGCTATAGTCATCTATGATGACGAAAGCGTATTTGCTACCTCCTAGGCTTGATGTGGAGATGGGTCCGAACAAGTCCATATGGATCAATTGTAAGGGCCTAGAGGTGCTTACTTGATTTTTAGATTTGAAGCTACTCTTAATTTGTTTACCTAATTGGCAGGCATCACATACATTATCTTTGATGAACTTGATATGAGGAATTCCTCTTACAAGTTCTTTGGATGATATTTGAGTGATTAGCTTCATGCTAGCATGACCTAATCTTCTGTGCCATATCCAAGCATTCTCATTTAAAGCAGAAAAACATGTTTCATTACATAAATCATCGATGTCAATAGTGTATACGTTATTTTGTTTTAATGCAATCATAGATATGTTTTTGTGAGGTTTTTCAATGACGCAAGCATTAGATTCAAATTTGATGATATATCCTTTATCACATAGTTGACTAATGCTTAGGAGGTTATGTTTTAGACCATCAACTAACAAAACATCTTCAATAGAAAAGTTGGATTTGTTACCTATGGTTCCTTTGCCAATGATTTTACCCTTGTTGTTGTCTCCGAAGGTGACATATCCTTCGTTTATGCTAGAGAGCTTAGAGAATTGGGATGAATCTCCGGTCATATGCCTTGAGCATCCACTGTCAAGGTACCATCTCTTGCTCCTAGCTTGCGATGGTTTAGTTTTCTACAAGAAAGGATGATGTTTAGGTACCCATTTGCTTTTGGGTTCCTCACAAATAGATCTACATTTTTTATCATGTTGCATAGAATTTGTCATGGTTCCTTTAGGAACCCATATCAATTTGTTTGGACTCCATTTCCTGAATGGACAATAATGTGTCTTGTGACCAAACTTGCAACAAAAGTTGCATTTGCTTCTAACATGTAAGATGGGGCCTTTTACAAAGGTAGTTGGATTTTGGTGAGGACTCCTCACAAATCCAATCCCACTTCTTTTGGGAGCATGACCCTTGTTTGTAAGGATCATGTTTAATGACTTGCTACCAACCTCGAATTTCTTCAAGGTGTCCTTAAGTAGCAAGTTTTCTTTTTGACAGATTTCTAGATCATGACATTTTATACATGAATTTAAACTATCATGATATTCGATTTTTAACTTATTGAAATCACAAGTAAGATTATCATGTTCCTTTTTTAGCAACTTGTATTTTCTATTTATAACTTTGCATTCATCAAATAAATCATGGAAGGCATTTAATAATTCCTCAAAAGATAAATCAGCATCTAATAAATCCGTTACCTCCTCTCCGATGGCCATTAAGGCGTAATGAGCAACTTGCTCGGTGTTGGACTCCTCTTCTTCAGATGCGCTCAAGTCATCCCATGTTGCTTGAAGAGCCTTCTTCTTTGATGTTCTTCTTTTGACTTGGGGACAATCATTCTTGTAGTGTCCCGGCTTTTTACATTCGTAGCAGATCACTTGGTCCTTCTTGGGTTCAAGTTTATTTTTCACATCGTTTTTAAACTTGTTTCTTTTAAAGAATTTCTTAAACTTTCTTGTCAAAAGTGCCAAGTCATCATCACAGTCCTCATCACTTGAGTTTTCTCTCAAGTGGCATTCAGAAGTTTTAAGTGCCATATCCTTCCTGTTCTTTGGAAGGATGTCTTCTTGCTCTTCATGAGCTTTGCAAGTCATTTCGTAGGTCATTAATGACCCGATTAGTTCTTCAAGAGGGAAGTTGCGCAGATCTTTTGCCTCTTGAATGGCAGTGACTTTAGGATCCCAACTTTTAGGAAGGGATCTTAGTATTTTATTTACGAGTTCAAAATCCGAAAAACTTTTTCCGAGTCCTTTTAGACTGTTGACGACATCCGTGAAACGGGTAAACATGTCGCCAATGGTTTCACTCGGTTTCATTCGGAAAAGTTCAAAAGAATGCAGCAACAGATTGATTTTTGACTCTTTCACTCTACTTGTGCCCTCGTGGGTCACTTCAAGTGTGTGCCAAATATCAAATGCAGTTTCGCAAGTTGAAACACGATTAAACTCGTATTTATCAAGTGCGCAAAATAAGGCATTCATAGCCTTTGCATTAAGAGCGAAAGCCTTCTTTTCCAACTCATTCCAATCGATCATTGGAAGAGAAGACTTTGGAAAACCATTCTCGACAAGATTCCATAATTCAAAATCCATAGAAATAAGAAAGATCCTCATTCGGGTCTTCCAGTACGTGTAGTCCGTCCCATTAAACATGGGTGGACGTGTAATAGAATGGCCCTCTTGGTTTCCGGCGTAAGCCATCTCTCTTGGGTTTTAATCCTTTTGAGAGTTAACCGGGCTCTGATACCAATTGTTAGGATCGAGAGCACTAAGAGGGGGGTGAATTAGTGCAGCGGAAATCTTTCAGCGATTTAAAAACGAAAGCTGCGTTCGTCCGATAAAAAACGATTTCGATATAAAAGCAGAATCACAGTGCAGTTTGCGTCTAAGCGCAGTTTGCGTCTAAGCGCAGTTTGCGTCTAAGCGCAGTTTGCGTCTAAACTCAGTTTTACGTCCAAACGCAGTTTTACGTCTAAACGCAGTTTTACGTCTAAACGCAGTTTTACGTCTAAACGCAGTTTTGCATCTAAACGCAGTTTTACGTCTAAACGTAATTTTACGTCTAAATGTAGTTTTGCGTCTAAAAGCAGTTTTGAATCTTGAAAAGCGTTTTACGTAGAAAGCAATTTGCAGTTATAAATGGAATCCGAATGTAAGCGTAAACTGCAGTGTGAAGATCGTACGAAAACACGATTTACGTTTGAATGCAGATTCTGAAAGATCAGAGCTTAGAAACTCGTTCGTAAAGGCGCAGAGGGCAGTAGCAATGTAGGAGGTTTGCAGTAATGATAAAGGGCTCAAGGTAAAAGCAAACCAGAGATTTAGAGTGGTTCGGTCAGTCTTGACCTACTCCACTTTTGGCTTCCTCCTCCGACGAGGTCACCGACGTCAACTAGCTGCCTTCCTTCAATGGGCGAAGGCTAACTGCCCTTTTACAGTTTCTCTCCTTTTGATAGGCTCAGGAGACAACCTATACAGATCCTTTCTCTCCTCTCTTTACAACTCAAGACTTGAAGAACAGAAGGAGGAGAACTTTAGGACTTTACACAAATTTGAGCTCTTAGAATCACTGAAAAGATCAAGAATTCGGTGTGGATCTGTATCTTTTCAGTGCTGAATGGGTGGGGTATTTATAGGCCCCAACCCAGTTCAAATTTGGAGCTCAAAACGATCAAATCGATCAAATCCCAGAATTCTGGGATCAGGCGGTTGCACCTCTTGACTGGAGAGGTGGCACCGCCTGGCAGAGCTCGAAGACTGAGCTCAGGCGATTGCTCCTCTCTGCCAGAGCTCGAAGACTGAGCTCGATGGTTGCATCACCTGGCAGAGCTCGAAGACTGAGCTCGGTGGTTGCACCGCCTGGCAAAGCTCGAAGTCTGAGCTCGGTGGTTGCATCACCTGGCAGAGCTCGAAACTGAGCTCAGGCTGATGCACCTCTCTGCCAGAGCTCGAAGACTGAGCTCGGTGGTTGCATCACCTGGCAGAGCTCGAGACTGAGCTCAGGCTGATGCACCTCTCTGCCAGAGCTCGAAGACTGAGCTTGGTGGTTGCACCGCCTGGCAGAGCTCGAAACTTGAGCTCTGGCGGTGCTACCTCTTGACAGAGGAGGTTGCACCGCCCAGTCTAGCTCGAAGACTGAGCTCTGGGCGGTTGCACCTCTTGGCTGGGGCGGTTGCACCGCCCAGCCTCGCAGCCCTGGCGGTTGCACCTCCTGGCTGGGGCGGTTGCACCGCCTGGTGCAATCAGGGTCCGAATGGTTCGCTCCATTCGGCCCAATTTGAATCTTTTCAGGGGCCCAATTGCCCCAAGATTAAGCTAATGGGATCACCTCCCATTTTCAAGCTTAATCATCGTGCTAACTACGATTAACTCTAAGACAACTTCTGCAGCTTTGCTCCGATGCGTCAATCGCTTCTTCCGGCGAGTTTCCGGCGAACTTCCGTCGATCATCCGATAAACCCTCGGTGATCCTTCTGCGGACATCCGGCATACTCCTGGACTTTGCGACGATCCACTTGGCGAGTTCCGACGAGCTTCGCTTGGCAAGCTTCTGGACTTCTCGGATCTGTTCTCGCTGAACCTCCGACGACCGTCCGAACTTCCGTCGAACTCTCGAACTCCCAACGTGATCATGATCTTGACTCCGGCGCAACACCTGCTGCTTGTCTTACTCTCATCGTAGCTAATCCTGCACACTTATCTCAACACATAGATTAGATAACAAATGACAATTGACTTCATCATCAAAATCCGAGATTCAACAAACTCGATATTGGGCTTAGAGGGTCACACACATATGGTAGGCGTTGTGACAAGTAGATGTTCGGATGTAAGATATCTGTCGGAGCCCCTATCTTATTGGATATCCAATAAGCCCCTGAATTATTGGATCCTATAGATGAGATCCAATAAGGGCCAATGAGAGATTATTGGATAAAAATCCACTAATCTAAGAGGCTTGGGTAGTTGGATGAAGATCTAATACCAAATAGGGCAAGATCCATTAGGGTTAAGTTGATAGGGGACTTCTATAAATAGGAGAGAACTAAACACCCATAAGCTAGAGGTTTTCTTGATTGTCACCTTCTATTCTCCTCTCCCCTTCTCCTCCTCAAATAGTAGGCTTGGAGATTTGAGTAGCATCGTCGTAGCCTTACTGTGTGGATCACCACTAGAGAGAAGAATGCTTGACCTCTTTTGCCCTCTCCTACAGATCTGCAGTAATTTAGGGATATACGATCTCCCTAGGTAAAACACAATCTTTCATATATGTAATTTTTGATTTTGTGGATTTTGCGCATCAATCTTCGCACAATGACAAACACATCATTGGGAAATTTGGAGACTTTTGTTTCCTGTTTTTCCACTGCACATGTGATGTCGCCCTCAGATTTGCCTACATGCATTACCCCCATATTAGGTACTCTAGACAGTAGGCTTGGAATTTTCTCCTTTCGTATAGCCTTCTTTCGACTTATACCGAGAACTCTTTTCAAACTTCTAATGATTTTTAACTTTTAAAGCTAACTTGCTCACATCATTTAAAGACCAATATGGCTATAGTTGAACTACTTTAGAATCTCATATTTCAGACCTCCTAAATATCTTATAATGAAACGCTCTTCCAATTCCACAAGCTCTTCTTTTAACATGAGATTATTGAATTCTACTGTATACTCCTCCACACTATAATCTTTTTGCTTGGAATAATAGATTTTGAGAAAGATCTCTTGCCTATAATTATTAGATAAATATTTTCTCTTCAGCTCCCTTTTTATTTTATCCTATATCACGATCTTACTCTTCCCCTCACATTCTCTTTATTTCTTTATATTTTCCCACTAAAAAGATACATTTCATCTGAGTTTGAGTGTCATAAGTTTTTCCTTTTTTTGTTTTAGTGGTTCATGAAAATCAAAAAAAAATTTCACTGTATTAAGCCAATTGATAAAGTCATCAACATTGATTTCACCTTCAAACTCCAGAATATCCAATCTCGGGTTATATTTTTTCTGTCACTCATCTTGGACTCCATGTCTTGCTCAAAATCTTCTCGACTACCTTGGATGATGAGGTGTATCATCATCAGAAGTAAATTCTTGGATATCATTTTCATTCTGGTTGTATCTACTTCAAAGTTCTTCAATTATTTTATTTTTTTTCTTGTAGACTATGTAGCAATCTTCGTAGTTGCAACCTTAATGACTCAACATCATCTTTATGGCTGCTACATTCACCAACTATATCTTTTCCATTTCACCTTGCCATAATCTCTAGTCTTTAGCTCTGATACCAAACTGATACGGGGGTAATGCAAAATGAATTTTGAAAGAAAAGTTGACAGTACAATTGTACTTACTAGAATGAGTTGTTCGGATAGAAAATAAATGAACTTATTGTAATACTTCAATAAGATCGAAAAACAGCTCACTATCAAGTTTATATTCACAAAGGGATACACAAAGTTCACAACCCCGAGGAAATTAAATAATGATACAGAATTAGAAAAATAAAAGACTCACTGCTCAAGGAAGCATCCAACAGATACAAAATTTAAGAGAGAACTCCAAAAGAGCTTTTGCCAATATCATCAGTTTCTAAACCCTTTCTAACCCTTAAACACCAAAATAAGTACTAGTGCATGAAACAAACCTTCATGCAAAGGAAATTTCGAAATTGAGTGTTTTACAACTGGTAACCAACTTCTTTAATTCATTCCTTAGTTATAAAGAAAAGCACCTTGAAACAGCTATAATTTTATCTAAGGAATGTGCTCATAAGCTATCATATTTGAGTAAGCTAAGTTAAAAAATATAAGGCAACATTATGGGCTGAAAAAAAAACTATAGCATCAACAAGGTCTATATGAGCATATTGTTGCAAATTAGGTATTTCCGTGTCCGTAACCTTGGTATTTAGAGTCTTTTATTGGCTTATAGTACTTGTCAATCAAGAAGAATGATTAATTATATTTTATGTCAAGATGAGATTTGGTAGAGTTGTTAATGCTAAATATCATAGTTTCCTCTTTTTATCCTATAAATATCAATTGCTCTTATATCTTAGTACATAGAGGTGGTATTCACTCAATCGTAAATCTTATAAAACCTTGAGAGAATTTTTTAAAATATATAAAAAGGACAGAGCTTAATCATATCCCTAAGAGGGTCAATTCAGCTTGAGTAGAATCCTTCCTAAAAGAAAAGAGAGATTCTAATTATCTTGGATTGGGATAATCATTACCCTATGCATCAATCTCATATTAAGGTCATATAAGAGGTCTTAGAATCATAAGAGAATTATACAAAAATATATCTAAAAATTAAATATTAATTTAAAGTCTAGGTTACTTAAAAGTAACTAAAAAAATTAGCTTATAACTTGTAACACAAACCCTAGGTATAGCAAGGGAAGAATTAAGTTTTTCTTATCTTAATCTTCCTTGGGGCTGTGTTTCCTAACCTTCATAAGAAAAATTAAGAGTATGGCTAAAGGAGGGAAAGGGTCATGGATTATTAGGTTATTAAAGAGAATGAATTAAAATAAGATGAAGGTGCTTAACATGTTACTTTTAATTCTAGGGTTTAATCTCATTAGATCTTATTTTAAGTTTTTTTTCTTTTTCTAATATAATTATAAGATTGCAGCAACTTCAATTAAGTCTAATTTGGTTTGACAAATATGATATTTTTAGTTTAAACTCATCAATCAATCTCAATTATATATCTCAACATTTTTAATATAATACTATTTTTTATTAATAATTTTATTTAATTTTTTATTACTTTATTTATGCCTAAGTAGCTTATTATCGTCTATATATATATATGAGGTTTAAAACTTAAATTTCTTAGTTAAATAATATTCAAGCTCATTCATTTCTTGAGATTTACGTAACGTCGATTATAATTCAATTGCTACTTCTAGTCACTATATGCATGTTTATTATCATAACTTAACCTTATATTTAAGTCTGCTAGTATACTTTGACTTATTATATAATGTTTAAAATAAGCATTAATAGTTATGAATACTAACTAACATTTTATAGAATACTAAGAATGATATTTTTGGAAAGCATGCATTTCAATCTTAAAAGTTGAAAACATGAACATATCATTATCATATTTATGAAATATAGACATTACAAATCATATCAATAAGTGATGGTAACATATACATATTATTTGTGCTTCTGTTGGCATACGAGTTGTAGTTCAATGTGTGTAAGACTTGAGCACTACAAATTGAAGGAACAAGATGACTCCTTAAATGGGCAATTGGGCTTAGTGAGTTTGACATCATATACAATCATCATACAACAATAAAGTCCTAGAACTTAGCAGATTTAATAGTAGAAATGACCTATGTAATAGATCTTGAGGTCGAAACTGAACCATGGATTCTCTATAATGATGGGTCAACTACTTTACAAAATGAGTAGAGGCTGAACACTTAGCAACTATATAAAAAGAAAAAAAAGTAGAAGGGTTCGTTAAGAAGAGCATAATTTTTAGATTTCACATCCTATCAATCATAATAACTAACAATGAAATATGGTTTAATAATACTAAGTTCAAAGACTTTTCTAAAGGCTTTGACATTCAATTTCGATTCAATATTATGGCAGTTCTAAAAGTGTAGGAAAATCTAAAGGCGACATCTCATGTGTAGTGGAAGAACAAAAAATAAAAATCCCCAAATTTCCCAATGATGTGCTCGTCATCGTACAAAGATTGGTCTGCAAAATCTACGAAACTGAAAACTACATGTAAGTTAGTTATGTTACCTAGGGAGATCATATATCCATGAATCCCTACAGATTTGTAGGAGAGGATGAATAAGGTCAAGCATCCTACTCTTTGGCGGTGATCTACACAGTAGGGCTGCGACGATGCTCTTCCAATCGCTGCCTAAATCTTCACACCTGCTATCTGAGGAAGAGAAGAAAAGATGAGAATAGGAGGTGGCAACCAAGAAACCTCTCGCTTATGGGTGTTTGGTTCCCTCCTATTTATAGAGGCCCCTTATCAACTTAACCCTAATGAAGCCTGCTCTATTGGGTATTGAATCTTCATCTAACTATCCAAGCCTCTTAGATTAGAAGATCTGTATCTAATAATCTCTCATTGGCTCTTATTGGATCTCATCCATAGGATCTAATAATTCATGGGCTTATTGGATATCCAATAAGATAGGTGCTCCGACGAATATATCATATCTGAACCTCTACTCGTCGCAATGCCTACCATATGTGTGTGACCCTCTAGGCCCAATATCGAGCTGGCCATAAGTCATACCTGTCAGAACTCCTTCTAGCTTAGTGAATTATTATCTCCATAATAATTCACTCGACTCATCGACTAGGGATGTACTATGTGTTGGGAAATCTTGGGGGCGACATCACATGCGCAGCGGAAGAACAAGAAAACAAAATCCCCGATTCCCAAAGAGATGTTCGTCGTCGTGCGAAGATTAGTGCGCAAAATCCGCGAAACTTAAAACTTCGTATAGAGTAGATTGTGTTACCTAGGGAGATCGTATATCCCTGTTTCCTTGTAGATCCTTAGGAGAGGGTGAAGGTGGTGAAGCGTCCTCCTCTCTAGCGGTGATCCACACAACAGGGTTGCGACGACGCTCCTCAAAACTCCAGGCCTGCTCTAAGGTGGAGAGGGAGAGGAGAATAGGAAAGGAAAGCAAAGGCTCTAGCCTATGAGGCTATGAATCCCTCCTATTTATAGAGGTCCCCTGTCAAACCCTAATGGGTCCTCCCCTAGTGGGTATTGGATCTGCATCCAATAAGATAAGGGCTCCGTCGGATATCTCATATCCGAACCTCTACTCATCGCAATGCTTACCATATATGTGTGACCCTCTAGGCCTAATATCGAGCTGGCCGTGAGTCATACCTATCAGAACTCCTTCTAACTCAATGAATTATTATCTTTGTAATAATTCACTCGACTCATCGACTACGGACGTACTAGGCCACTACGCCGTAGTCCCTAGATGATACAGGGGAATCCAATCCATTGGACCTGTCTGTCCTCAGTTACCGTGTACCTATAGTCCCTCATCCATCTAATATCCTAGAGACCGTGTATCGAGCATGGTGTTGTTAGACCCATACGGTTTCTACTCGAGTCTCGCTCTAATCGGATTCTCCCGGAGAACTCTTTCTCTCTTAACCCGAATGACCCTGGCTAGGGATTTGTTAGAACCCTTGCAGATTCTAAACTTGGGGTTGATCTCTTTAGGGGATCGGCCTCCCTGGAACACTATAGGGGTTCCTCCCTCCAAATTGCTGCTCAAAGGCTACAGAAAAGATTCATCTATTGCTTAAGAAAAGAGAAGGAATACATGGCTATTTATAGGGCTTCTTAACCCTAACTCCTAATAGGACTCCTACTTAAGACTTTTACTTCTAACCAACTCCTAATATGACTCCTACTCAAGACTCCTATTCCCTTACAACTCTTAATTCGTCTCTTAAGAAAAAACCTCCTAACAGAATGTCCCTTTCAATTAGGACTCTCCTAGTTAGAGTCCTAATAGAGTGTCCCTCTCAATTAGGACTCTCCTAGCTAGAGTCCTAACAGAATGTCCCTCTCAATTAGGACTCTCCTAGCTAGAGCCATCTTCAAATCAGCCTTGTCCTCCAGGCTGAGATTCTATGAACTCAGGGAACCGGGTCTTCAGCTCCTCATATGGTTCCCATGTGGCGTCTTCAAGTGGTAGATTATTTCAATGCACTAGTACTTCAGTAGAGGGATGTCGGCGATGCATCACGATCCTGCGATCGAGGATGGCCTGTGGTTGGGCTTGAATAACTCCATCCTCAGTTGTGTTGGGCAGTTGGATCTGGGGTGACTCGTGTTCTCCCAACTTTTGCTTTAGGCACGATACATGGAAGACAGGGTGAATTTTGGCATCCTCAGGTAATTTAAGTCTGTACGCCACGGCTCCAATACGCTCTGTGATCTGATAGGGCCCATAAAAACGTGGGGATAGCTTCATGGAGGCTCGAGTGTTGATAGAGAGTTGCTTGTATGGTTGTAGGCGAAGATAAACCCAATCTCCCACGGAAAATTCTCTTTCACTTCGTCGTGTGTTGGCTTGCTGCTTCATTCTGGCTTGAGCGGTAGAGAGATTATCTTTTAATAGTTGTAAGAGTTTGTTCCTATCAATCAATTCTTGGTCAACCTGATCTACCTTGGCCGAGCCAATTACATACTTTGGAATCACAGGTGCTGGTCGACCATACAATGCTTCATAAGGGGCACATTTTGTAGATGAATGCTATGTAGTATTATACCACCATTCGGCCCAGGGAAGCCATTTCGCCCACTCTTTTGGTCGATCGCTAGCGAAACACTGGAGGTACGTCTCTAAGCACCTATTTACCACCTTTGTTTGGCCGTTAGTTTGTGGATGATACGCTGTGCTCATCTTGAGTTTGGTGCCTTGTAACTGAAATAACTCGGTCCAAAATTTACTAGTGAAGCTCCTGTCATGATCACTTACGATGGACCTTGACATCCCATGTAGTTTAACAATATTTTCTATGAAAATCTGGGCAATACTAGCAGTAGTGTAGGGATTTCTCACAGCACAAAAATGAGCATATTTCGTAAGTCGATCAACCACCACGAGAATCGTGCTTTTACTGGAAGATGGCAGCCCTTCAATGAAGTCCATGGAGATGTCAATCCACACTGAGTCTGGTATGGGTAGTGGTTGTAGCTTCCCTGGATTTGCCACAGTTTCACCCTTGTGCTGTTGACATATATCACATTGTGCCACATATTCAGCAATAATTTTTTTCATCCCTTTTCAATAAAAATTTTGCTTCACTCTATTGTAGGTTCTTAGGAATCCAGAGTGCCCTGCTGAAGGTATAGAGTGCATTTCATGCAAGATGATTGCGATGCAAGGGGAGTCAGGTATAAGCACAATGCGACCTTTGTAGCGTAAATTCCTCGAATCCCAAGTGTAGTAGGCTATTGCAGTTGGATCCTCCTCCAATTTTTTTATGATCTTGCTGATCTCTGGATCCTTCTTCCATTCTTCCCTAATGTCCTCGAGGAGACCGGTGGTAGGAAGGGAGATGGTTGAAACCTTAGCTTGTTCAAGTAGCCGTGAGAGTGCATCTGCAATAATGTTTTCTTTCCCCTTTTTGTAAATAATTTCATAATCAAATCCAAGAAGTTTGGTTACCCATTGTTGCTGCTCAGGGGATGATATCTTTTGCTCCAAAAAGTACTTGAGGCTTTTATGGTCAGTTTTAATTTGAAATCGTCGGCCGATCAGGTAGGGTCTCCACCTCGTTACTGCGTGTACAATGGCAAGCATCTCCTTATCATATACTGACATATTTTGATGGGAGGGAGATAATCCCTTGCTAGTGTATGCGAGTGGTCGACCATTTTGCATGAGAATGGCTCCAATTCCGACTCCAGATGCGTCGGCCTCAATGATGAAGGGTCTATTGAAATCTGGTAGCGCAAGCACCGGCGTGGTTGTCATGGCTACTTTAAGTTTGTCGAAGGCAGTAGAGGCTTTGTCCGACCATTGGAAAGCATCTTTTTTCAATAAAGAAGTGAGTGGTGCACTGATCTTCCCATAGTCCTTAACAAATTTTCGGTAGTAGCCCGTTAGTCCAAGGAACCCCTGTAGTAATTTCACGTTTGTAGGTTTCGGCCAGCCTTGCATTGCCTCAATTTTTGTTAGGTCTACCGCCACTCCTTCTAATATTATATGCCCAAGGTACTCTACTTTTTGCTGTAGAAAGCTGCACTTTGGTTGCTTAACAAAAAGAGTATTCTCCCGAAGGATCGTTAAAATAATCCATAAATGCTGAAAGTGAGTCTTAAGAGAAGGGCTGTAAACGAGAATATCATCGAAAACTACCAGCACAAATTTACGAAGAAAGCTCAGAAATATATCATTCATGAGACTTTGAAAGGTTGAAGGAGCATTAGTGAGTCCAAAAGGCATTGCCAAGAATTCATAATGGCCATCATGTGTGTGAAATGCAGTTTTTGGAATGTCATCGTCACATACCCGAATTTGGTGGTAACCGGATCGGAGGTCCAACTTCGTGAAGACTCGAGCTCCTTTCAATTCATCAAGAAGTTCATCCACCACTAGTATTGGGTATTTGTCCTTGACGGTGATTCCATTTAAAGCTCGGTAGTTGATTCACATCCGTCAAGTTCCGTCCTTCTTGCGTACAAGTAGCACCGGTGAGGAATAGGGGCTGCAACTTGGTCGAATCACCCCTGTTTCAAGCATCTCCTTTACGATCTTTTCAATTTCATCTTTCTGGAGGTGAGGATATCGGTATGGTCAAGTGTTCGCTGGTGGCTTGCCCGGAAGGATTGGAATTCGATGGTCATGTTGCCGAGAAGGAGGAAGACCACGCGGTTCAGCAAATATGTCGGCAAATTCAGTAAGTAATTGGGCAAGATTTTGATCTTCAAATTCTATTTTCTTCCCCTCTGGTTGCTGCTGGAGGTGCATCAAAAAGGCACCATTTACCTTATGTAAAACTTTCTCCAATCGTTGGGTCGAAATAGTGGTAACGTTGCTTTCGCGCTTCCCGCGTAGGATGATCTGTTTGCCCTTATAGTAGAATTTCATAATTAATTTAGAAAAGTTCCAAGAGACATCACCTAGTGTAGTCAGCCATTCTATACCAAGCACTGCCTCATAGTCATCGATTGGTAGGAGGAAGAAATCGGTGATAATTTCTTGGTCTTGTAGTAATAGTTTCACCTGCGGGCATCTTTGGTCGCACTTTAGGATTCTGCCGTCGGCAACTTTTACATCGAACTTGCTGCAACCTTCAATATGCAGTGCCATTCGAGCAGCAACCTTACTATTCAGGAAGTTATTAGTGCTACCCGTGTCGATGAGAACAGTGATCGGCTGTTGTTTGAGAAGGCCTCCAACTTTTATCATTTGCGGATTTGAGTAGCCGGCTAGTGCGTGTACCGTAATGTCGGTCGGCTGTGGCTCTTCTTCCATATCTTCTTCTTCATGTTCAAGGCTCTCTTCTAAATGTTCAATGACCTCTTCTTCTACTAGTTCAATCATAAGAAGTCTACCTTTTTTACAGCGATGCTCGCGGCTCCACGGCTCGTCGCAATGCCAACATAACCCCTTCGCAGATCGCTCCCGAAGTTCTTCTCCTGTCAACCTTTTCGGTGCAGGGACTCGGTTGATAGTAGGGGGGGCTGAGGGCTTTAGTATTGTAGGTCGTGGAGTGATCCTAGTCCTCTGGGCTTCATGGTTCAATCGCTCCTCTTGAAGTCGTGCGAAAGAGATGGCTGCCATAAGCGTGTATGGTTGTCGCGCCTTAACTTCCCCCCGGATCTCCGGCTTTAGGCCCTCAATAAAAGTCCCCAATAACTGTTTTTTAGACCAATCACAAGTTTGATTAGATAACCTTTCAAACCTGGTTTGGTACTCCTGAATGGTGGAGGTTTGTCGGATCTTTGCTAGTTGTCCGTCAATGTTCTCGTAATAAGTTGGTCCGAAGCGGATCAGTAGTCCTTCTTTGAATTGTCGCCATGAAAGGGCTCCATAAGTGTGTTCAAACCAGTCAAACCATTTTATGGCATCCCCTTCAAGATGTATAGCTGCAATTTCCACCATGGATGCATCCGCAGTTTTATGGTACCGAAAATATCGCTCCGCGCGCGAGATCCAACCAATTGGGTCTCCTTCTTCCCAACTAGGGAAGTCCACTCTCATGCGCGAATAGTTGGGGTCGGTCATAGAGCCTCCCCTCTCTTGGAAGTCATCTCTTTGGGCATGATGTGATTGGTTAGAGCTCTCTCCTTGATGTGATTTCTTCGGGCTTGGTGGTCGGCCCAAACTGAATTCGGTAAGGAGAGTCCGAATCTTATCCTCCATTCGTGCCTCAAAGGCTTCAAATTTAGCATTGATTGCCTCCTCAGATACCATAGTATATGACTCCAAATCTGTGATGTTAAGATCTCTCTTTTGTTGACGGGTTAAAGGCATGTATAGGTTTGATAGAAATCAGTGAAAGTTTGCTGCAGAATTGTGTTGTCTTATAAGAGCAGAATTATCGTCGAAGAAACAACGGTTTCTCGACGAAATCTCCACAAAAAATTTGAGAGATTTGAGGAGAGAGTTGACAACAATATCTCAGTTTATATGATAGCAAGGATGTCCATCAAGAAAATTTCGACAGTAACAGCAAGAAAATTGGTGTAAGTTGCGATAGCAGAATTCTCGTCGAAAAATTTCAGCAACTTACAATGAAAATTTGCAGCAATATAGGAACGAATTTTTTTTTTTTTGGATTTTCGGATAGGGATAAATAAATTGCAGCAGCAGTAAGGTAGGAAACCAGAACCTGTTGCAATTCACGGGGAGATCAAAGGATGATCTGCGGTGGTGGAGATGATGGTGGAATTCGGCGACGATCTTTTAAGCAATTGTGGGAATTGCTTTGGATGGTTGTGGAGGGTTGATGGGTGGTTGTGGAAGGGCAGCGAGACACCAAGAACACTGCTCTGATACCAGGTGTTAGAACCCTTGCAGATTCTAAACTTGAGGTTGATCTCTTTAGGGGATCGGCCTCCTTGGAACACTATAGGGGTTCCTCCCTCCAAATTGCTGCTCAAAGGCTGCAGAAAAGATTCATCTATTGCTTAAGAAAAGAGAAGGAATACATGGCTATTTATAGGGCTTCTAAACCCTAACTCCTAATAGGACTCCTATTTAAGACTCTTACTTCTAACCAACTCCTAATATGACTCCTACTCAAGACTCCTATTCCCTTACAACTCCTAATTCTTCTCTTAAGAAAAAACCTCCTAACAGAATGTCCCTTTCAATTAGGACTCTCCTAGTTAGAGTCCTAACAGAGTGTCCCTCTCAATTAGGACTCTCCTAGCTAAGTCCTAACAGAATGTCCCTCTCAATTAGGACTCTCCTAGCTAGAGTCCTAACAGGATTTGTCTGAGCAAGAACACATGGGATATTCCTTTCATGACGCCGAGAGTGGATGATCCTCTATCGATACTCAATAGCCCTCGTAAGGTCAACTACCACTCCCAATGACCAACTGTATTAGATCTGGGACAGCCAAACCTATGTCTAGTATCAAAGAGTGGAGCACTCATACAGGACATTCTTTGTGTCTCAAGTCTAAGGACCAGATACACCACTAGGACTATGGAATCACTGTCTGACAATAAGGCATCATCAACCATCCAGCATTCCGTAAGCGGATCAATCAGTGAACTCATTCTCCAATGAGCACCTGTACTTTATCCCTAGTGTCCCTACACGAGCAACTATGAGACCAGCTGCATCCATCATATGGACGGGTATATAACACACTAGTTTGTCCGATTATCATGATGTCCCTCTCGAGTAACCTATGACCGGGATTATTTAGGATATGTGTTTAAAGGTGAATCGATCTTATTATCGTGATCTCATCACGATCCGATTCCCATTGCACAAATCCAAGGATATCACAATATATATATATATATATATATATATATATATATATATATATATATATATATGCATTTATGCAATAGTGATAAAGTGATATACGCCAAAATATAATAAGCAAAAAGATTCTGTATCAAGTCACACGTGCCATCACTCACGTGATTGGCTTGCTGGGCACCTATGACTAGCAATCTCCCACTTGACCTAAAGGCAATCACCTATGTGTCTGATCCCCATCAGACCCCTGTGTAGCTCAAAGACAAAATGAGACAACGGCTTTGTCAGTGGATCTGCAATGTTATCTTCGGATGGAACTCTTTCCACTGCTACATCTCCTTGGTTACGATCTCTTTGATAAGCTAGAACCTCCTCAAAACACTTCTGATGAGTCCCGGGTTCCCTTATTTGAGTAATCGCCCCATAGTTGTCGCAATATAAGGAAGTCGACTTCTCGCTATCCGGAATGACTCCCAAATCTGTGATAAACATCTTCAACCAGACTCCCTCCTTTGCTACATCTAATGCAACAATGTACTCCGCCTCTGTGGTCGAGTCAGCAGTGGTATCTTGCTTAGAACTCTTCCAGCACATTGCTCCTCCATTTAAGGTATACACATACTCTGAATTCGACTTGCGATCATCGACATCAGACTGAAAACATGAGTCAGTATAGCCTTCAACCTTAAGGCTATTACCTCCATATACTAGTAAAAGATCCTTAGTCCTTCTCAAGTACTTAAGGATACACTTTACTGCTTTTCAGTACTCCAAGCCTGGATCCGCTTGATACCTGCTCGTGACACTCAGAGCATGTGTTATATCAGGCCTAGTACATAGCATGACATACATGATAGACCCTATTGCTGAGGTATAAGGTATCATATTCATGTTCGCCCTTTCTTCTGGAGTCTTTGGGGACATACTCGTAGAAAGCGATATCCCATGTCTCATCGGTATGAGACCTCTCTTGATATTTTCCATGCCAAACCTTTTGACAATGGTTTCTATGTCCAAACCTTTGGACAAGCCAAGCATCCTCTTGGATCTATCTCTATAGATTCTAATCCCCAAGATATAGGATGCTTCCCCTAAGTCCTTCATGGAGAAGTGTCTAGATAACCAAGCCTTTATTGTGGACAACATTCCTATGTCATTCCCAATGATCAGGATGTCATCCACATATAACACCAAAAAAGTGATAGCGCTCTCACTTACCTTCCTGTACACACAAAGCTCATCTTCGTTCTTAACGAAGTCATAAGATCTGATTGCCTCATCAAATCTTATGTTTCAACTTCGGGAAGCTTGCTTTAGTCCATAAATGGATCTAAGCAACCTACACACCTTATCTGAGCAGTTCTTGGACATGAATCCCTCAGGTTGCATCATATACACCTCCTCCTCGAGGTTCCCATTGAGGAATGCGGTTTTCACATCCATCTACCAGATCTCATAATCATAGTGTGCTGCAATAACCAATAGAATTATGATGGATTTTAGCATTGCTACTGGTGAGAAGGTTTCGTCGTAGTCAACACCTTGCCTTTGACGATACCCCTTAGCCACTAGCCTTGCTTTATAGGTCTCTACCTTTCCATCTACTCCGATCTTATTCTTAAAAATCCACTTGCAACCGATGGGTATAATACCTTCGGGCGCATCAACTAGGTTCCAAACATTATTGGAGTACATAGAATCCATCTCAGAATTCATGGCTTCTTACCACTTCCCGGAGTCTATACTCATAATAGCCTCCTCGTAAGTCTGAGGATCAATATCCTCAACATCCTCTCCTCTAATATGTCCCACATATCTCTCAAGAGGATGGGATACTCTATCAGACCTGCGTAAAGTTGAAACTTGTGTATTAGATACCTGAACAGACTCGGGCTGTAGAGTGATGCTTGAGCTTGGTTCTCCAACCTCGCTCAACTCTATCATTCTCCCACTGTCTCCGCCAAGAATATTTTCCTTCTCAAGGAACACTGCTCTCTTAGCTACAAAGACCTTTTGGTCCTCGAGATGATAGAAATAATACCCACAAGTTTCCTTGGGGTATCCCATAAATTTGCATTGCTCTGTCCTTGATTCTAACTTATCAAGGTTATGCCTTTTAATGTGGGTAGGGCAGCCCCAAATCTTAACAACATTAAGATCAGGCTTCTTCCCTTTCCATATCTCATACGGTGTAGACACTACCGACTTAGTTGAAACTCTGTTCAGAAGGTAAGCTGCGGTCTCTAGGGCATATCCCTAGAATAAGATGGGTAGGTCAGCGAAACTCATCATGGACCGTACCATGTCTAATAGCGTACGATTCCTCCTTCTAGAGACACAATTGAGCTGAGGTATATAAGGAGGTGTCCATTGGGATAATATCCCATGGTCCTTGAGGAACTGAGTAAACTCTGTACTTAAGTACTCACCTCCTCGATCTGATCGAAGAGTTTTAATACTCTTTCGAGTCTGGTTCTCTACCTCATTCTTATACTCTCTGAATTTCTCAAAGGCCTCAGACTTATACTTCATTAAGTACACTTATCCATACCTTGAGAAATCATCAGTAAAGGTAATGAAGTAGGAGTAACCACCAATGGCATTAGTTGACATGGGTCCACATACATAACTATTTATGAGTTCCAACAGCTCAGTGGCTCTCTCTCCAGTTCCACTAAATGGAGAGTTGGTCAGTTTTCCACGAAGGCAAGGCTCGCAAGTTGCATATGACACATAGTCGAAGGGATCTAGATATCCATCATTTAGCAACTTTTGAATCATTCTCTCATGGATATGACCTAGCCTACAATACCATAGGTATGCACTGTTCACGTCATCTCGTTTCCTCTTAGACACTTACATTCATGATGTGTGGAGTAGTGTCTTGCATAAACAAACCTTTATGCAATATTCCTCTCGTCAATCTCCCCTCGGCTTTGCTAGAATTTACAATAAATTGTAGATGTGATAAGCAATACTGATATCCAATACCAATGCACTATCACAAAAATCTGACAATTGGAGATTGATCATTAATGTACCTGAAGCTTCTCTAAGCTTCTATTTTGCCCTTTCTGCAAGATACTCTTTGTAGTTCCTCTTCTAGTGCCCATCTTTACCACAGTGGAAGCATTGACCTTTGTCCTTTGCTGGGTCTTTCTTAGCAACCTTTGCTTTACCTGGTTTGCCCTTGCCCTTTCCCTTCTTAAGGGACCTTTCTGCTTTCCTTTTCTTTCTGGTCTCACCAGTGTAGAGAACTGGCTTCTCTTTCTTAATAGTACTCTCTACCTCCCTCAACATATTGAGAAGCTTTTGGGAGAGTCACCTTAAGCTTGTTCATATTAAAATTCATTATGAACTATGAAAAAGAATCTGGTAGGGACTGAAGCACAATGTCCACACATAAGTTATCCCCTAGGACCATTCCCAGACCTGTGAGTTTCTCTATCCACTTAATCATCTTTAGGACATGGTTCTTAACTGGTGTCCCCTTAATCATCCCAGCACGGAAGAGGCTCTTGGATATCTCATATCGCTGAGTCCTTCCCTGTTCCTCAAACAATTTGTGGACATGTAGGAGAATGGATCTGGCATCCATCTTTTCATGTTGTCTCTGTAACTCAGGAGTCATAGAGCCCAACATATAGCACTGAGCAAGAGTGGAGTCATCAATGTACTTCATGTAGCGAGCGATCTCATCCTCGCTTGCCCCTTCTTCGAGCGTAGGCATCACTGTATCAAGGACGTACATGATTTTCTCCACTGTGAGAACAATTCTCAAGTTACGGAGCCAATCCGTATAATTTGGACCAGTGAGGTGGTTGACATCAAGTATGCCACGTAAGGGAATTGAAAACGACATTTTCTAAAAATAAAGATGCAGTAGAAATGAATAACAACCAGATTTTGCAAGAAATAAACTATCAAGATATGGACTTCTATCTTAATATGCTCCAACTATTTTACTAACGAGTCATGCGATACCCTCAGCACATGAAACGGAAGTCTCCGGCAGACTTCTAGTGGGGATCAGGATCCAATCAGCGTCTTAGTGTAACCTCGAGGGACTCGACCAATCACACTAATCCTAAAAGGTAGGCAACTCTTGCCGATCACAACTCCTTGTGATTCCCGTCCTGTTCGGCCTCTGAATCACCATGGCCTCGAGGGACTCGACCAACCATGATGCTCGGTTAAGTCAACACCTTCGTTATAAGATGAGTCTGATTTAATGATATACCCTCGAGGGACTCGACCAAGCATACCATGCCCTCGGGTCACCGGTGACATCTCTATGTCATAAGCAAGATAGCGAATCGTGATATAGGTGAGTCTCGAGGGACTCGACCAACTCATCCTACACCGGGAATCGGTTCCTACTCATAACAATGGAAGGCCACGTGGGTCAATCTAATTGTCTCACGTTTACCGACTTAATATTATCGAGAGATGTTTCTATGATTTGGTCTCCTAATATGACATGTCACACATATACATATTTAATATATATCTACATCGCATGCAAATATATATACATATCTAGTATGTGTATAAGCAATCACACCAGATGATCATGGACCACACAACCTAATATGATTAGGCCCGAGCCAGTAGGCCTAATCACTCACATCAAGATCTATGTGTGCAACGGTGCATCTCGATGCCGTGTGATCGTCCATCTCGTCCTCGTCAGTTCCGTCGACATCTTGATGCATCTCCATACATCACGATCGTCCGTCTCGTGGGTCCCGCTATCGCATCCACGCTTCCGCTGCGCCTACTCATGTGATTACAACTTAATCATAGGCACGCAGGCCCGACAATAAACGAGAAATATAATGGATGCTCGTAAACCTCAATAATAATAATCACAAGTACACACATGTCCATGATCATCCGTCCACACATCATACATCACATGTATAAACAATCATCATCATGTAGGACTACTAGATAATAATAAAAATAATAATCAACTAAACCTTTTAATTAATTAATATTTTATGAAATCAAGGACATGTAGGGAATTTCTCAATTCCTAAGGGTATTTTCGTAATTTGGAAAAAAGACAGAAACTGGAATTTCTCAAATTCACAGGGGCAAAACTATCTTTTTGCCCAAAACCCTAATTCCCTCTTACTACTGCCGCCGCCGCTACCCTGCTAGCGGCGGCCTGTGCGGTGGGGCGAGGGCGGTGCCCTTGCTTACAGGCAGCACGCCCGCTAGCGGCGCTGCCGCTGCAGGTGGGCGCCCCCGCGGGCGGTTCTACCGGCGGGGCAACGCCCTCAAGCGGTGCTGTCCCGCCGGGCGGCTGCCCCTGTGGGGGGGGGTTTCGCCCGCGGGAGCAGCGGCAGGCGCCGCTGCCCTGCGGCGTCTCACCCCGCGAGAGAAGCGGCCGCAGGCGCCTCTGCCCGCAGGCTGCCAGCCCCGCCAGACGCAAGCCTGCTGCAAGCAGGCCGCCGGCCGGCTAGTGCAAACGCAGCCCCTGTGCTGCCCGCCTTCGACTGCGCTACACGCACGCAGATCGAGGGCAGCAACTATTGCTGCCCTTCCTTGTTTTTGCGTCAATGATTTTGATGTCAAAATTCTTCCTAAACACAACACACGCAGTTCAAAATCAATCATTCGCACGAACAACCTGGCTCTGATACCACTGTTGGGAAATCTTGGGGGCGACATCACATGCGCAGCGGAAGAATAAGAAAACAAAATCCCTGATTCCCAAAGAGATGTTCTTCGTCGTGCGAAGATTGGTGCGCAAAATCCGCGAAACTTAAAACTGCGTATAGAGTAGATTGTGTTACCTAGGGAGATCGTATATCCCTGTTTCCTTGCAGATCCTTAGGAGAGGGTGAAGGTGGTCAAGCATCCTCCTCTCTAGCGGTGATCTACACAACAGGGTTGCGACGACGCTCCTTAAAACTCCAGGCCTGCTCTGAGGTGGAGAGGGAGAGGAGAATAGGAAAGGCAAGCAAAGGCTCTAGCCTATGAGGCTATGAATCCCTCCTATTTATAGAGGTCCCCTGTCAAACCCTAATGGGTCCTCCCCTAGTGGGTATTGGATCTGCATCCAATAAGATAAGGGCTCCGTCAGATATCTCATATCCGAACCTCTACTCATCGTAATGCCTACCATATGTGTGTGACCCTCTAGGCCCAATATCGAGCTGGCCGCGAGTCATACATGTTAGAACTCCTTCTAACTCAGTGAATTATTATCTCTGTAATAATTCACTCGACTCATCGACTACGGACGTACTAGGCCACTACGTCGTAGTCCCCAAACGATACAGGGGAATCCAATCCATTAGACCTGTCTGTCCTCAGTTACCGTGTACCTATAGTCCCTCATCCATCTAATATCCTAGAGACCGTGCGAGCATGGTGTTGTCAGACCCATACGGTTTCTACTTGAGTCTCGCTCTAATCAGATTCTCCCGGAGAACTCTTTCTCTCTCAACCCGAATGACCTTGGCCAGGGATTTGTCTGAGCAAGAACACATGGGATATTCCTCTCATGACGCCGAGAGTGGATGATCCTCTATCGACACTCAATAGCCCTCGTAAGGTCGACTACCACTCCCAATGACCAGCTGTACTAGATCTAGGACAGTCAAACCTATAAGTCTGACATCAAAGCGTGGAGCACTCATACATGACATCCTTGGTGTCTCAAGTCTAAGGACCAGATACACCACTAGGACTACAGAATCATTGTCTGATAATAAGGCATTATCAACCATCCAGCATTCCGTAAGCGGATCAATCAGTGAACTCATTCTCCAATGAGCACCTGTACTATATCCCTAGTGTCCCTACACGAGCAGCTATGAGACCAGCTGCATCCATTATATGGACAGGTATACAACACACCAGTCTGTCCGGTTATCATGATGTCTCTCTCGAGATATATATATATATATATATATATATATATATATATATATATATATATATATATGTGTATGTATTTATGCAATAGTTATAAAGTGATATACGCCAAAATATAATAAGCAAAAAGATTCTGTATCAAGTCACACGTGCCATCACTCACGTGATTGGCTTGCTGGGCACCTATAACTAGCACTATGCCACTATGCCGTAGTCCCCATACGATATAAGAGAATTCAATCCTTTAGACCTATCTGTCCTCAATTATCGTGTATCTATAGTCCCTCATTTATTTAATATCACAGAGATCGTATATCGGGAATGGTGTTGTCAAACCCATATGGTTTCTCCACGAGTCTCGCTCTAATCGGATTCTCTCGGAGAACTCTTTTTCTCTTAATTCGAATGATCCTGGCCAGGGATTTATTTGAGCAAGAACACATGAGATTTTTCTCTCATAACACCGAGAGCTAATAATCCTTTATCAACACTCAATAGCCCTCATAAAGTTGGCTACAACTCTTGATGACCAGCTGTGCTAGATTTAAAACTTCCAAACCTATAAGTTTGGTTTCAAAGAGTGGAGTACTCATATAGGACATCCTTGGTGTCTTAAATCTAAGGACCATGTACACCACTAAAACAACGGAATTGTTGTCTGACAATAAGGTATCATTAACCATCCAACATTATGTAAGCGAATCAATCAGTGAACTTATTCTCTAATGAGCACCTATACTATAGCTCTAGTGCCCTCACATAAGCAACTATAAGACTAACTGCCTCCATCATATGAATGAGTATACAACACACTAGTTTGTCCGGTTCTCGATGTCCCTTTCGAGTAACCTATGATCAGGATTATTTAGGGTACGTGTTTAAAGATGAATCGGTCTCATTATCGTGATCTCATCACGATCCAATTCTCATTGCATAGATCAATGGAAATCATAATAAATATGCATATATATAACAAACAATATAAAGTGATAAAATACCAAATAATATAATAAGTAAAAAGAATACGTATTATGTCACATGTGCCATTAAACACGTACCCTAAATAATCCTGATCATAGGTGGACAAAAGAATAGCACGTATGATTAAGATAAAAAAAAATAGCAATGGAAACAAAAGAAACTTACGTGGACAAACTCCTTGGTATCTTGTGGAGTCATTGAACTACCCCAAAAGTATAAATGGAAGAATCCTCATTCTGTCTTGCCTACGGAATTGAAATTGTGAAGTCATTTTTTTCAACTATCCAAACCCAGACTTATGATAATACAATGCTAGTTATACCCCTCCGAGCCAAATAATATGATTGATAAAGTATGAGCAAAAGTGTATCTCTGTAACTTAGTGCATAAATGAGCCATAGTGAAGTCATACAACTCAAGGGTCTAACATCGAAGACTGATGGTTGGAGATGTGCTACACGAGGCTGAAGTCAATAATCTAATTCACACCTGGGGAAACTATGTCCAAATTAGGAAGGTCCATATTATATTGTTGATGAAGTTCGATCAGGACAAATACTCTACAGACTTTGAATATAATACCTCTCAGAAAATATTACTCACAAGGTAAATTCAAAAAACGAAATGACTCTTAAATTACTTCTACGTCTTCGAGAGATATGGTCTCAAGCGCTAGTGGAAGGTTGATAATAGAAATCTCAGGATCAGGTTTTAGGATCTTGGGCTCCATGGTCAGTCCTTCCTCCGTTCCAACGGGGTTGCCTTTGGAGTTTAGCTTCGTCGCCACCCCGGTTGGCTCTCCTTAATTTTCTTAATTTTGAGTTGCCTTAGGATACGCGACACGTATTAGAAGTTTCTTGATTTTGAGTTTCTTATTTATTATCAAACTTGGATGTTTGACCAACGTGCAGCAAGAATGGCAAACTGGCAGGGTCAGACATGCTAAAAGTCAACTTTGGGGTGATACACAGCCCGAAAAGGAAACCCTACTTAACTTGAACTCTGAGGGACAGTGTGGCCAACCCACACAACATGCAATGAGAAGACAACTCTTCCATGGCAAACATATTACAAGTAGACAGGTTCTGACATTTCCCTGTAGGTATAGATTGTTAAGACCTAAGAAAAAGCATAGCTTTCTGCACTAAAATGGGTTCAAGGATAGTGGAAGAGGTGTGGGGTTTGACTGCGTCGTGCAATCCACTGGTTTGGGGGCTTATAAATGGACAAAAGAAAGTACATTGGTGGAATCTTGTAGCTGTAGTCGAACAAGAATTGTTGGCAGTAAAGTGTGCCAGCTCTGCTCAGTATAAAATAGTTTCTGAGTATGTAGCTGTACGTACAGATCCTGACGCAATTGTATAAAAAAAAATGCTGCTAAAAGTTCCATCAACCAGTGCTCGTTATACTGTACATGTATGTGCATTTTGGTTCATGAGGCAGGACAGTCAACAGTTTAAACAGATTACATACATGCAGGGAGATGCTTTGAAGTGTACTAAGATAATAATTAATAGTGTCATCTACACTAATTGTGGAACATAGAAATGATCCAAACAGTTCTAAGCTTCGGTTGTGATAGGACATATCTTGGAACCTACCCTACCACTATTCTCAGTCACATCAGTATCAAGGATAATATGTCGGAGTGTACTCCCGATCAATGCAGATTCCACAAAAGTCGAGCAGCACTGACCAAGTACAACGCTATCCCTCAAAGGTCGGGATGGTGCTGAACGAGTATCACACCGACCCGCAAAGATCGGGTCGACATGACGCCGAACGAGTATAGCACCATCCCGCAAAGGCTGGGATGATGCCCACCTAGTACAGCGTCATCCCACAAAGGTCGGGATGGCACCGACCAAGTATAGCGCTATCCAACAAAGGTCAGGATGGTGCCCGTCGAGTACAACATGGTCCCGCAAAGGTCGAGATGGCACCGACCGAGTACAGTGCTGACAGTAATAAATATGACAGGTACGACCGGTTCCCTAGGGGAGGATAAGAACTCCTCGTAGGGTCAGCCAAAAGAGAGTTTTGCCACTAAGTTCTAATAAGATCTTTGGAGGGGTCGAAGTCGGGAGCCCCTTCCTGACCTTGACCTGTGTGCAGGGACCGGAGGCCAAGAAGCAAGCGGTCAACCCAAGGGAGTCCCTGACTTTAAAGCCAGAGCCCAAGCCCGAACCCGCCATACTATGATCCTCACCGATCGAACACCGACGTGGATGATCCTGTGCATCCGGGACTGAACCAAGCCGTGCCAGCTTGCTCTGCCATGGTGTAAAGGATCACTATCATTTTGGCGCTAGAAGGAGGGCCCGATGACATAGGATCAACCTCAACCGGGCAACCTGACTAAACACTTGGGCAACGACCGCCTTCCGACCCACTCAACCCCTAGGCTCGGGGAGCAACACCCACCTCCCCCCAAACAGGAGGCCAACATAGCAACCCCGGGGCACTACTGGAGGCTGTTCACTGACCCGGGGTTATCGCCCCCAGGAATGGTTGCTGCTTAACCTTTCATCTCCGCTGAGGCGTTCCTCAGCCTGATGCACCAAGTTCAAGTCCTGGCGAGGATGATGCAAACCATCGTTCCCTCATCTTGCCTCCCAGATAACTCTCGACACTCCTACTGACGCCACAGCGGGAGTTGCTACCCCCATCTCCCACACTCTCCTGCACCACCCCTGGCTCCCCGATAGCTCACGATGATGACTGTTGTCGTGTCGCCCGAATGACGACTAAGCCCGAGACTGATGCCTGCGTACGACGCGTGAAGCCTTTGACACCCCCGCACTAGCAGCCTCGAGCTCGAAACCCTATCGTCCGACTCGGCAGACTCCCTCCGGGCACAACTGCGCTTGGTAAATCAGCGCTTGGACGAGGTTCAACATGGGTTTCATAAATCCAAGGAGGAGCTCGGCGAGGCCTCTTCAGGAGCAACGCCTTTCACACCCGAGGTTTAGGACAAGCCAATCCCTCCAAGCTTCCATCTCCCTGTTCTCGAAGCCTATGATGGCAGCTCTGACCCAACGGAATATGTCATCGCCTTTCGGGCCCAGATGGCCCTATATGGTACTTCTGACGCCCTCATGTGCAGGGTGATCCCCACCTCGCTCCGAGGCCCAGCTCGGATGTGGTACAACCGTCTCAGACCGGCCTCGATTGCTTCTTTCAACCAACTTGCCAAAGAGTTCGAGCTCAACTTCATGGCCAGTGTGCGACTAAGGCCATCCGCGGCTCTGCTTCTCGATCTTAGCCAAAAGGACGACGAGCCACTTTCTCATTTTGTGACACGTTTTGCTATTGAAATCTGGGGGCTGCCCGACACTCACCCTTCCTTAATAATGCATGCCTTTCTAATGGGAATCCCTTCTAGGTTCTTCTGGTTGCTGGTCGAGCGACCTCCTACAACCATCCCCAAAATGCTTCAACGAGCCAACCAATATGTGGCCACCGAAGCATTGGTGGCGGGAAAGCGGGAGGAGAATAAGAGGTCGCGACTAAAACCGACTCGAGGGTAGCTCCCGATGCCACCAAGAAGGAGAATCGACCGACCCGATGCGACACTCCCAAGGCCCCCACTCCCAGCTTTGAATTCCTCCAAGACTGAGATATTCTTGCAGATCAGGGAGAGAGGACTCTTGAAGGCCCCAAACCTGATGAAGGCACCGCGCGAGCTCACAGACCATTCAAAGTACTGCCAGTTTCATTACGATTATGGACATAACACCGAGGAATGTTGCGACCTCAAGAATCAAACTGAAGAACTCATACGCCGGGGGCATCTAGGACACTACATTAGGAGGCCATGCAAAAGGTCTCCTTATCCCTCCAGGCCAGTCGAGAAGCAAACTGACATGATCAGTGGCAGTCCGACGGCAGGAGGAGATAACATGGTGGGACGAAAGGCTTATGCCCAAGCAGCCATAGAGAAGAGCTTGAGGCAACCCCAAGTGCCCGAGATCACCTTCTCGACAAGAGAGACCGAATACCCGGAGCATGACGATGCGCTAGTCATCTTGGCCAGGATCGCCAATGCTCGGGTTAAAAGGATTATGGTGGACACCGGGAGCTCCGCCAATATCCTATACTTTGGTGACTTCCAAAAACTCAGCCTAACCAAGGAAGACCTCGCCCCGAGTCAATCGGCACTCACCAGATTTACAGGGGATTCCATCTCGTCCCTCAGCACGACAGTCCTACCGGTCACCCTGGGCGAGGGCCCGTAGGTCAAGACGATCATGGTGACCTTTATGGTAGTGGAACTCCCCTTGGCATACAACGCTATCCTAGGTCGCCCATACTAGTCATAGGTGCCCGGCAAGCCAATCACGTGAGTGATGGCACGTGTGACTTGATACAGAATCTTTTTGCTTATTATATTTTGGCGTATATCACTTTATAACTATTGCATAAATGCATATATATATTGTGATGTCCTTGGATTTGTGTAATGGGAATCGGATCGTGATGAGATCACGATAATGAGATCGATTCACCTTTAAACACATATCTTAAATAATCCCGGTCATAGGTTACTCGAGAGGGACATCGTGATAACCGGACAGACTGGTGTGCTGTATACCCGTCTATATGTGTTAGGATCGAGAGCACTAAGAGGGGGGGGGTGAATTAGTGCAGCGGAAATCTTACAGCGATTAAAAACCAAAAGCTGCGTTCGTTCAAAAACTATTATGATGCAAAAGCAAATTCTCAGTTTGTATCTAAGTGCAGTTTGCGTCTAAGCGCAGATTGCGTCTAAGCGCAGTTTTGCGTCTAAGCGCAGTTTATGTCTAAACTCAGATTTACGTCTAAACGCAGTTTTACGTCTAAACACAGATTTACGTCTAAACGCAGATTTACGTCTAAACGCAGTTTTACGTCTAAACGCAGATTTACGTCTAAACTCAGATTTACGTCTAAACTCAGATTTACGTCTTAAACTCAGATTTACGTTTAAACGCAGATTTACGTCTAAACGCAGTTTTACGTCTAGACGCAGATTTACGTCTAAACTTTGAAACTCGTTTGTATACTCGCAGAAGGCAGTATGCAGTTGAAATCAAGACGTAAACGTGAACTGAGATCTGATGATTGAGCGAGGAAAGCCGATTTACGTCTGAATGCAGTTTTACGTCTAAATGTTAAAACTCGTTCGTAAAATTGTAGAGGACAGTTTGCAGTTATCAATAGGATCAAAATGTAAGTGTAAACTGCAAAGAAGCTCGTTCGTAAAAGCATGGAAGACAGTTCTGCAGAATCAAACGTAAACGTAAACTGTAATGTATGAAAATACGAATTTACGTCTGAATGCAGATTCGGAAGAACAGCACTTAGAACTTGTTCGTGAAAGCGCAGAGAGCAGTAGTAATGAAGGAGGTTTGCAGTAATGATAAAGTGCTCGAAAATAAACGCAAACCAGAGATTTAGAGTGGTTCGGTCAGCCTTGACCTACTCCACTTTTGGCTTCCTCCACCGACGAGGTTGCCGACGTCAACTAGGGGCCTTCCTTCAATAGGCGAAGGCCAAACTGCCCTTTTACAATTTCTCTCCTTTTGACAGGCTCAGGAGACAACCTTTACAGACCTTTCTCTCCTCACTTTACAACTGAAAACTTGAAGAACAGAAGGAGGAGACTTAAAGGCTTTACAACACTTTTGAGCTCTTAGAATCACAGAAAAGATCAAGATTTCGGTGTAGGTCTGTATCTTTTCAGTGCTGAATGGGTGGGGTATTTATAGGCCCCAACCCAGTTCAAAATTCGAGCTCAAAACCATCAAATCCCGGAATTCCGGGATCAGGCGGTTGCACCTCTTGACTGGAGAGGTTGCACCGCCTGGCAGAGCTCGAAGACTGAGCTCAGGCGGATGCACCTCTCTGTCAGGGGTGGTTGCACCTTCCTGCCAGAGCTCGAAGACCGAGCTCAGGCGATGCATCACCTGTCCAAGGAGGTTGCATCACCCTGCCAGAGCTCGAAGACCGAGCTCGGTGGTTGCACCTCTCGGCAGAGCTCGGAACTTGAGCTCTAGCGGTGCTACCTCTTGACAGAGGAGGTTGCACCGCCCAGTCTCACTTGGAGACTGAGCCGTGGGCGGTTGCACCTCCTGGCTGGAGCGGTTGCACCGCCCAGTCTCGCTGGGAGACTTAGCCTGGGCGGTTGCACCTCCCTGCCTGGGCGGTTGCACCTCCCACAGCTACTTGGGTTCGAATGGGTTGAATCATTCGACCCAACTTGAGTTCTTCAGGGGCCCAATTGCCCCAGGATTAAGCTAATGGGATCACCTCCCATTTCTAACTTAATCACCGTGCTAACTACGATTAAATCTAAGACAAATTCTGCAGCTCTGCTTCGGTACGTCAATCGCTTCTTCCGGCGAGTTTTCGGCGAACTTCCGTCGATCATCCGATGAACCCTCAGTGATGCTTCTGCGGACTTCCGGCAAACTCCTGGACTTTGCGACGATCCACTTGGCGAGTTCCGACGAGCTTCGCTTGGCAAGCTTCTGGACTTCTCGGATCTGTTCTCGCTGAACCTCCGACGACCGTCCGAACTTCCGTCGAACTCTAGAACTCCCAACGTGATCATGATCTTGACTCCGGCGCAACACCTGCTGCTTGTCTAACTTTCATCGTAGTTAATCCTGCACAACAAAACAAAACTTCGATCGAGACAATTAATCCTAAGCAATTAACCAAGTTGTCCGATATGTCATTGGTCCCTCGACGCTTCGTCCGATTCTTCGGCGCATCGTCCTCTTCTGCAGCCTATTGCCCAATCGGCCAGTTGACTCCGCAACTCCGATATCCTTGGCACAATACCCGCTCTTCTTGGCCCGATGCCCGAGTTCACGGCCCGAAGCCTTCTGTCGATACGTCGACCGATCCACCGGCCCGACGTCCAATCTTCTGACATGTTCCTTCGGCACAACATGATGTTCCTGCTTTAATTGTCTCATCCTGATCGAAGCATCCTGCGTCACTCAAAACGCAGATTAAATCATAAACATATATCAAGTAGTTTCATCATCAAAATACGAGATTCAACAATATGATGGATGCAGCTGGTCTCATAGCTGCTCGTGTAGGGACACTAGGGATATAGTACAGGTGCTCATTGGAGAATGAGTTCACTGATTGATCTGTTTACAGAATGCTGGATGGTTAATGATGCCTTATTGTCAGACAGCGATTCCGTAGTCCTAGTGGTGTATCTGGTCCTTAGACTTGAGACACCAAGGATGTCCTGTATGAGTGCTCCACTCTTTGATACCAGACTTATAGGTTTGGTTGTCCCAGATCTAGTACAGTTGGTCATTGGGAGTGGTAGTCGACCTTACGAGGGCTATTGAGTGTCGATAGAGGATCATCCACTCTCGACGTCATGAGAGGAATATCCCATGTGTTCTTGCTCAGACAAATCCCTGGCCAGGGTCATTCGGGTTGAGAGAGAAAGAGTTCTCCGGGAGAATCCGATTAGAGCGAGACTCGAGTAGAAACCGTATGGGTCTGACAACACCATGCTCGATACACGGTCTCTAGGATATTAGATGGATGAGGGACTATAGGTACACAGTAACTAAGGACAGACAGGTCTAATGAATTGGATTCCCTTGTATCGTCTGGGGACTACGGCGTAGTGGCCTAGTACGTCCATAGTCGATGAGTCAAGTGAATTATTACAGAGATAATAATTCACTGAGTTAGAAGGAGTTCTGACGGGTATGACTCACGGCCAGCTCGATATTGGGCCTAGAGGGTCACACACATATGGTAGGTATTGCGATGAGTAGAGGTTAGGATATGAGATATCCGACGGAGCCCTTGTCTTATTGGATGCAGATCCAATACCCACTAGGGGAGGACCCATTAGGGTTTGACAGGGGACCTCTATAAATAGGAGGGATTTAGAGCCTCATAGGCTAGAGTCTTTGCTTGCCTTTCCTATTCTCCTCTCCCTCTCCACCTTAGAGCAGGCCTGGAGTTTTGAGGAGCGTCATCGCAATCCTGCTATGTGGATCACCGCTAGAGAGGAGGACGCTTGACCTCCTTCACCCTCTCCTAAGGATCTGTAAGGAAACAGGGATATACGATCTCCCTAGGTAACACAATCTACTTTATACGCAGTTTTGTGTTTCGCGGATTTTGCGCACCAATCTTCGCACGACGACGAACATCTTTTTGGGAATCGGGGATTTTGTTTTCTTGTTCTTCCGCTACGCATGTGATGTCACCCCCATGATTTCCCAACAGCCCAACCCTCAACAAGCTCAAAGCAATCATCTCCACATATCACCGGGCGATAAAATTCCTGACACGAGAAGGGGTCAGGGAAGCAAGGAGCGATCCTCGGGAGTCCCGACAATGTTACCTAGCGGCTGTCGCATTACCAAAGAAGCTGAGACATGAACATCCTATCACTGACCCTTAGGACGTCGCCAAACCAACACAGCGATCTGAACCAACCGAGCACACCCGAGAAGTCCCGTTATGCCACGACCGACTAGATAGGGTCATCAGGTTTGGGTCGAGGCTACTAGAGGAGGAAAGAGAGCAGCTCATCAACCTGCTAGTTGAGAACGTCAATATCTTTGCCTGGTCACTAGCGGACATGCCCGGGATCAACCGAGCGGTTGCACAACACCACATGAACATTAGTCCCCAAGCACGATCGGTGAAGCAGCGACCTCAAAAGTTGTCGCTTGACCAACAAAAGGCAGTTAACGATGAAATATAGCAACTCCTGGTGGCGAGATTCATCGTAGAAGCAAAATACCCGCGATGACTGTCAAATGTAGTCCTCGTTAAAAATCCAAATGGAAGTTGGAGGATGTGTGTTGACTACATCGACCTCAATTGAGCGTGCTCGAAGGACTGCTATCCACTACCAAGGATTGACCAGCTAGTTGACACAACCTCAGGGCACGAGCTCCTCACATTCTTGGACACATTCTCGGGGTACAACCAAATCAAGATGGAGCCTGAAGACCAAGAACATATGGTATTCATCACAAATCGAGGAGTTTACTTCTACAAAGTCATGCCATTCGTGTTGTAGAATGCATGGGCAACTTACCAAAGGATGATGAACAAGACGTTCGCCCACCAGATCGGAAGGAACCCTGGAAGTATACGTCGATGACATGATCGTCAAAAGCAAATTCGCCCGGACTCACATAATGGATCTCACCGAGACATTCAGGATATTGCGAAAATGCGGCATGCACCTTAAACCCGCCAAGTGTGTCTTCAGGGTCAGCTCAGGAAAGTTCCTCGGATTCATAATCCACCGAAAGGGAATAGATGCCAACCTAGAAAAAGTTCAAGCTATCATCAACATGGAGCCCCCTCGGTCGGTAAAGGAGGTCCAGTATTTGGTTGGAAGGCTCGCCTCCCTGGCTTGGTTCCTATCTCGATTAGGGGATAAGTGCCTTCCCTTCTTCCGAATCCTGAAGAGCCTAAAGAACTTTGAATGGACCCCAGAATGTCAAGAGTCCTTTGGCCGACTAAAGGAGCACCTGCCGCACCTACCCCAACTTGCTACGATCTCTCCGGTAGAACCGCTTAGCCTCCACCTTATGGCTTCCGAGCTTATCGTCAGTTCCATCCTGACCTGAGAAGATTCTGGAGTAAAACGACCAATCTACTACCTAAGCCACATCCTCGATGGGCCGGAAGTGAGATATCCACTGGTGGAAAGACTTGCCTTAGCACTCGTATAGACGATAAGAAAGTTACGGCCCTACTTCCAGGCCCACCCTATTAAAGTGATAACTGACCAGCCACTGCGGTAGATCTTGTCCAAATTTGACATGTCCGGACGAATGCTCAAGTGGTCAGTTGAACTTAGGGAGTTTGACATACAATATGTCCTGAGGATAGCCATCAAGGCTCAAGTCGTAGCTGACTTCATATCGGAATTGATTCCCCTCGGCAACAGCGATGACGAGCATACCGAGCAATGGTGGAGCTTGCACGTCGACGGCTCGGCGAACGCAAAAGGAGGCGGTGTTGGCCTCATCCTTGAAAGCCCCGATGGCCAGACATTCAGGCATGCACTCTGCTTCGGGTTCAAGACCACCAACAACGAAGCCAAATACAAAGCACTCCTATCAGGCCTCAAGTTGGCCCTCGAGCTACAAATCAAAGGCATCCAAGTTTTCACCAACTCTCAGCTAGTGGTCGGTCATATCAACGGAGACTATATGGCTCGGGACACCACCATGACGAAATACCTGTCTGAAGTAAAGAAACTCGTTAGCCGCTTCTAGGGCTTCGCTATAACAAGGGTGTCGCGGGTGTAGAACCCACAAGCCGATGCCTTAGCGAGGCTCACCTCGGGTCAAGACACCAAACCACCGTCGGAGGTCGAACGACTTCCTTACCGAACTATTGCGACCGAAGAGGTAGCCACCACAGGCGTGACCCCAACCTGGGTCAAAGAAATCCTCCACTATAAAAAAGATGGGACACTTCCAGCTGACAGGATGGCCTCCCAACGACTCCGGCACACGTAGGCGTGGTATTGCATGATGTACATACAACTTTATCGGAGGTCATTCACCCAACCGTTCCTGGACTGTTTGAACCCCACGGAAGCCCAGTCGGTGTTAGCCGAGGTTCACGAAGGAATCTGCGGGGAACATATTGGCGGTCGGACCCTAGCCTTCAAAGTCCTCCGACAAGGATACTACTGGCCAACCATGCGTTAGGATGCTATGGCCTATATACAGCGATGCCTGTAGTGTCAAAAGCATGCTCGGGCACATCATCAGCCTGCAGTTCCCTTGACCCCCCTAGACAGCACTTGGCCCTTCGCGTAATAGGGAATGGACCTCCTCGACCCCTTCCCACCGACTTTGGGATAGAGAAAATTCCTCATCATCGGGGTGGATTACTTTACCAAGTTGTTGGAGGCTGAGCCGCTAGCATCCATCACCGAGAAGCAAGTAGAAGGATTCATGTGGAGAAGCATCATTACTCATTTAGGCATCCCTAAAGCCATCATCACCGACAATGGCACCCAATTCAACAACAAAATATTCAAAAGATTTTACTCGGACTACGAAATACAACTAAGGTTTAGCTCAGTGGCCCACCCGCAAACCAATGTCCTGGCCGAGGTAACTAACCGGGTGATACTGGAAGGTCTAAAGAAGAGGGTTATGGGAGCTCAAGGTACTTGAGTTGATGAGCTCCCAAGTATACTATGGGCCTCCCGAACAGCACCGAAGACCACCACGGGGGAATCACCTTTTAGCTTGTCGTTTGGCGTCGGGGCAGTGCTTCCGCCCGAGGTGGTATTCCCGATCCCCCGGGTCAAAAACTTCGACGGTGCCACATCGGAAAGCGGGCTATGAGCTAGCTTGGATCTCATCGAGGAACAGAGAGCCGATGCGCATCTTCGCACCCTCTCTTATAAAAATGCTGTTGCAAGACTTTACAACCGAAGAGTGCGCCCTCGACCGATCAAGCTTGGCAACTTGGTCTTACGAAAGGCTGAGGTTAGTGACCCAACGCACTCCCGAGGAAAGTTAGCTCCAAGCTGGGAAGGTCCCTACCAAGCAGCTATTGTAATCTGAGATAGTACTTATCACTTAACGACACAAGAAGGACGGCCAATACCAAGGACATGACACATATCGAATTTAAGGAAGTTTTACATCTGAAAGGTCTATCGGGCAAGAGCCTTGTCACCGAACAAAGAAGAAAAGATGTGTGAAAGTAGCAAGGGAAATTTTCATTGATGAAAAGGATTTTTACATTACCCGGTCGGTCGTGCCATACAAAACGAAATAGCCATGAGCGGCCACCAAAAAGAAGAGGAGAAAAGGGAGACGCCTCCTATTCCCCGGGGGGATCCGCAGTGTCATCGAAAGGTACTTCCACAGGCATCTCGACATCTTCATCCTCAGGATGACACAAGAAGGGATCCATGTCGAAGTATAGGTTAGGAAACCGAGCCTAAAATCGTGACACCACAACTCGGTATCCATACTCATATGAAACCTGCCCCGACCTTTGCAGCCCAAGTTGAAACCCGAGGGACTCCTTGTACTCTTCAATCACCTTTTTATTCTTTGCAGGGGCCACTTTCCTCCACCAAAGCCTCCTCGGCCTTCGTCACTGACAAATGGGCCTCTTCCAGGCTCTGGGACAGGTCTAGCAGTTCACCCTCCATCGAGCGAACCCAACCACGAGACTCCTTCAGCTGCTCCCAAAGACTCGCTCATTGTTGCACGACACCCTCGAGCTCCAACTTCAGCCGTGCAACCTCGCCCTCCAGGTTGACGGCCCACTGCTCGGCTGCCGCTACTACCTCCGGCCCCGCCTCGGCTTTCAATTCCTCAACCTGGCCGTGGAGCTCAGCATTCTTGTCCCCCAGGCTGCTGATTATCCAACCAGCGTTCTAAACGCGGTCCACGAGCGCCGTGTAGTGGTGCAGGTTTTGCATAAAGAAATGATCTGGCATAAGCAAAGAAGGCCGAACAAGGGCCGAGAGGGTAAAAATATTTATACCCAGACGAGAGACTTGGCAGCCTTCTCAATCAACACTTCGGAAGGTGAACCATATAGTTGTCTGGCGATGTCTGGAATAAGAGCACCTCGGTCATAAGTCACGGAAGTCACGTCGTCCGTCCAGACCCAGTCGCCAAGGGTCAAACCCTGCTAGCATGTCACAAGAGGGTCAAACACCTCACCCTCGGGTAGCCCACCCATGGAGAGAGCCTAGAAAGGCTCATCCTTGGAGCGGCCTCGGGTGCGGCAAAGATCTCGCACCGTGGCTAGACAGGCCGATTTGGCCGACCCCGACTTCCTAGCTCGCTCCTTGCCCTATGAGCTCCCAGCAGCCTCCCTCGGGGTGGGACCCTGGGACCAACCCCTCGAGCTACTGCTAGCTTTGGCAGTAGCCTCCTGAGTCACGATATACGTGGGCATTTTCGGCGTCCCAGTTTTTGGCCTCTTGCGCGGACGGTCGGGCCCCGGACCCCCGGTCGACTTGGATCTGCTGCGGGCTGTGTAGGGGGAAGATCAAACTGAGGAGTTGTAGAGGCGCGAGGCATTCCCCATAGGTTCCTGAGGTCCATCATATCTGCATAAGAAATCAAGAGTGTCAGTAACGTCAAACGATGTTGAGATGACTAGTAAAAGGGGATTGGCCCGAGCCATACCCCGGAGCATTGGACTAAGGCCGACCTCAACCAACCACTCCTTGGTCATGTCCCTAATAGCCTGTGAGGTAGTGAGAATCCCCTTTAGCCACTCTAGCTGCTCGTGCTCATCGTTAGACAACTCGGGATAGTTGTTGTTAATTACTTGAGCAAATCATTTGAGGCTAAACCCCCACCCCGACTACAACTAACAAAAAAGTGACAACTCTTCCACCCTTTGTTGTTAGAAGGCGCTCCACTCACCCTAAAGGCCCCGCAAGAGGACAAAAAATAGCCGCCATACCCCTTCGACCAGCGAAAGTAGGATAGAAAAAGAGAGCAGGTCAAAGTGATGTTTGCCCCCCGACACTCCCCGAGGAAGGCCACCATATACCTCCATGAGTTGGGGGCCATCTGTGATGGCGAGATTCACCACCAGGAGAGGCAGGCCTCTATTATCGGGTGTAAGGGGAACCTAAGACTAGCCTCAGGGCATCAAGGGTCAGTCTGAACCCGCCTGGAAATGGGTCATAAACCCTTTTCCCGGACCGAGGGACGTGCAACTCATACTCACTCGGGATACTATAGCTATCCCTGATGCGGCCGAGCCACTCCATGGTCATGAGAGAATCGGAGTTGTGTTGGGACTCCATGACCTCTAGAGCCCGAACCATTCTCTCACTCACAGGAGACATCCCACCCGATGATAGACCGCTACTTGAAGTTGACACTACCACCTCGAATACCAACCTAACAAAAGAAGAAGAAGAAGAAGAAGAAGAAGAAGAAGAAGAGGTGGACATCTCGACCGACCTGAGGTGTCTATCAACCATGGAGAAGATGAGGGAGCGAGGACCCGAAGCATAGGAATGAACTCAGCCAAAACTGAGAGAGACAAGCAAACAAATAAGAAGAGGGGGATGGGGATTTATAGGGCGAAGCCCCGCCAATCGAGGCAACCCTTCGCCTCCCCCAGGAGGCCAGCAATTGCTTCCCTCACCTTAATGACTCTAGAGAAATATAACTTCTGAGACAAGCAGCGGGACATCTCTCTCTTCCCCCAACGGGAAACTTCTCGCTAGGGCGAAAACTTCCTGCCAGAGCAAAAACTTCCCGCCAAGGCAGAAGCTATCGAGGATGAAGATTTCTCGCCAAAACTAATGTGGTGGGAATCTCCCGCTCGGCCCCATCAGTCATACAACGCCCGAGTCATGATGCTCGGCCGCATCAGTCATACAGCATCCGAGTCATGTCGCTCGGCCGCATTAGGCATACAACGCCCGAGTCATGTCACTCGGCTACATCAGTCATATAGAACCTGAGTCATGCCACCCAACCGCATCAATCATATAGCGCTCGAGTCATGTCGCTCAGCCACGTTAGTCATACAATGCCTGAGTCATGTCGCCCGGCCGTATCAGTCATATAGCGCCCGAGTCATATCGCTCGGTCGCATCAGTCATACAGTGCCCGAGTCATATCACTCGGCTACTTCAGTCATACAACGCTTGAGTCATGTCGCTCAACCGCATTAGTCATATAGCCCGAGTCATGCTCCTCGGTTGCATCAGCCATACAGTGCCCGAGTCATGCCACTCGACCGCATCAGTCATACAATGCCCGAGTCATGTCGCTCGGCTACATCAGGCATATAATGCCTGAGTCATACCGCTCGGATGCATCCATCATATAGTGCCCGAATCATGTCGCTCGGCCTTATTAGTCATATAGCACCCGAGTCATGTTGCTCGGTCGCATCAATCATACAACGCTTGAGTCATGTCGCTCGGTCATATCAGTCATACAACACCCGAGTTGTACTGCTCGGCTGCATCGGTCATACAACGCTTGAGTCATGTTGCTCGACTGCATCAGTCATACAATGCCCGAGACATGCCGCTCGGCCGCATCAGTCATACAACGCTTGAGTCATGCCACTCGGTCGTATCAGTCATATAGTGCCCGAGTCGTACCACTCAGCCACATCGGTCATACAGTGCTTGAGTCATGCCCCTCAGTCACGTCAATCCCGATCATGTCAACCCGAGTCGTGACACTCGGCTGCATCAACCCCTCGGAGTCCAAGCCGAGATGCATATCGACTCTAGCCGAATCATCGTGCCCCACGTCGAACTACGCCTCTCGACCAGCCACAATCCCGACAACCTTTCCCAACGTGCCTTGTCCATGACCGATCCCTGCCCCCAGAGGCCCCTGGGGTACCACCAGCCACTACACGTCAGACCGGACTTACAAGATCGCACCACGCCATGCACCATGGCCCTCGTGAAGTGACCCAGTGCAAGCTGCTCTCTGAGGGGGGGAGAGAATGATATGGCATATCTTGGGAACCTACCCTCCGACCACTGTTCTCAGCCACATCAGCATCAAGGACAACACGCCAAAGTGTACCCCCCCATCAATGCAAATTCCGCAAAGGTCGGGATGGCACTGAACGAGTATCATATCGACCCGTAATGATTGGGTCGACACGATGCCGACCGAGTATAGCGCTATCCCGCAAAGGTCGGGACGACACCCATCGAGTACAACGCCATCCTGCAAAGGCTGGGACGGCGCCGACCAAGTACAGTGTCATCCAGCAAAGGGCGGGACGACACCTGTTGGTACAACACCGTCCCACAAAGGCCAGGACGGTGCCCACCAAGTAAAGTGCTCTCTCGCAAAGACCGGGACAGCGCCGACCAAGTACAACGCCGTCTAGTAAAGGCTGGGACGGTGCTCGCCGAGTACAACGCCGTCTCGCAAAGGCCGAGATGACACCGATTGAGTACAGCACTGACAGTAATAAATATAATAGGTATGACTGGTCCCCTAGGGGGAGGATAAAAACCCCTCGTGGGGTCATCCAAAAGAGAGTTTTGCCACTCAGTTCTAACAAGATCTTCGGAGGGGTCAAAGTCGGGAGCCCCTTCTCGACCCTGACCTATGTGTAGGGACCGGAGGCCAAGAAGTAGACGGGCAACCCAAGGGAGTCCCCGACTTTGAAGCCGAAGCCCAAGCCCGACCCCGCCTGACTACGATCCTCGCCGACCGAACACCGACATGGATGATCTTACACACACAGGACTGAACCAAGCCTTGCCAGCCCGCTCTGCCACGGTGTAAAGGATCACTATCAAGTTGTCACCGATAGATATAACTCATGTAAATCCAACTTTCTTAGTGAAAGTTCCAAGAATGATAGAACCATCCATCCATCAATGTCCAATATAAAGTGCTTTATGATTTGCGATAGTAGAAGAACTTCTACCGAGACAAGATTCTTTGTATTTGTTACTACAAGAAAATCACACCTTTAGAAAAATGGTGGTGATCAGATTTTTATGGGATCAGATAGATTAAGTCCAAATTCTGATGGCATATCAATGAGATTACTCGTCATCCTGGTTTTGGAATGTGATTCTGCAGGCACTCAGAATTACAGACTAAAAGCATGCTATAAGTCAAATTGCAATTAGCAAATAGAAAATATATCAAAGGAACTACGAGCCAAAAACTAGAGAAGATCATAGATGAGTTAAAAGATAGACGGCTTGTTATACATTTCAGTGCTGGGAAGGAATAAAAATGAGGTTTTTAGTGAATCAAGAACATTGAAGTAGAGAAAGAATTATGTTCCATTTGTTTCCACTACAACGTAAACAGGCACATGAAAGCACTATACATGAGCTTTCAAGAGACTTGTTTTGGCACAACTTTGTATAATGTGCCAGCATCAACAAGCAATTTTGTCTCACTCCCTCGAGATGCAATAGAACAACAGTTTGTGTCTCGTGCCATCTACGGGTAGTCTGATAGCATGAACACTCTTATTATCCATAGAAAGAAATATCTCTCTATTGTCACGGACTTAGTTGGTTTTGCCTAAGTCGTGCGGTACCCTTGCGTGTCCGTCCGCAAAGGTCAGTCTCCTCGAAGCCTCCCTTAGTCCCTTAAGACCCACAAAAAAGATAAAACAGATTAGAGAAAACGTCTCACTCGGGATCTACAAGCAAACATTTCCAAAAACACTTCATAGACAATGTAAATTATAAAAGACTTTACAAGCTCTGATTAGTTGCACAACAAAGGGTCAAAATGGTCCATTACAGATCGAAAATCTCTCACAAGTGTCCACATGACACAACCTTTATTTACAAGCCTAAAGTGGCTACCAACCCAACTAAAATGAGACTCTTAAGCCTTCGATCGACCCTCTACATGCTATGCAAAGCATGAACATACTAAAAGACACGGACATACATAAGCATTACATCAAACATCCTGTTTAGAAGTTTGTCCATGATATTCTCCCCCACTTATTCCTTCGATGTCCTCGTCGAAACCTTTGCCGACACTACAATTCCTTGCCTTTGCTGAATCTTCAATTTTCTGCTCGAGTTGCAATGCGCCTCCTAGCTCCCAACTGCTCTTCGCTGTTGTTTTTGAGTAGTCGAACCTTTGAACCGCTATGCTGCTTCAACTCGCCAATGACTTTGACTCTAGTGTGGGGTTGGCTGAGTTGTGTTGATCCCTGTTGGTTCCTGCGGATCTTCCAGATGAAGGAAAAGATCATCCATACTATGTGCCAGTCTCTCAAATAGCTCATTGTCACGGACAAACTTCTAAACAGGATGTTTGATGTAATGCTTATGTATGTCCGTGTCTTTTGATATGTTTATACTTTGCCTAGCATGTAGAGGGACAGCCGAAGGCTTAATAGTCCCATTTTAGTTGGGTTTGGTGGTCATTTTAGGCTTATAAATAAAGGTTGTGTCATGTGGACACTTGTGAGAGATTATTGGTCTATGGTGGATCATTTTACCTTTTGTTGTGCAACTATTCAGAGCTTGTAAAGTCTGTTTGTAATTTACATTGTCTATGAAGTGTTTTCAGAAATGTTTGCGTGTGGATCCCGAATGAGGCGTTTTCTCTAACCCGTTCTCTCTTTTGTGGGTCCTAAGGGACATGGGAGGCTTCGGGGAGGCTAACCTTTGTGGACGGACAAAGGGTGCCGCACGACTTAGGCAAAACCAGCTAAGTCCATGACAGATGGTATCAGAGCAGGACAAGTACTTATAGAAACACTTAGCATGCAAACGTAAGGGACCTAGCGGGGTTGCGTTGAGGGCAGTCAGCACACGCGTGACCGTTTGGGGAAAAAGGGCATGGAGATCTAGAGAAAATAGTCTCTTGGAGGAGCGGGCATCTGAGATTGGCAAACAGGCAAGCTTGGAAGAATGTGGAGCGCACCAAGGGTGGGATGGCTTAGTTTGAGCTACGGCTCAACGTTGACAACTATACTTGATGGTGCTCAAGGCAAGCGAGGTGCTTGATAAAGGATGAGACCATGCAAGGTGGAATGAGTTGCTTAGTGACCGAAAGAGTTATGCAAAGCTCACAGAGGTGAAGGGAATTGCTAACTCGAAGAATTCGGTACTCATGCATGGGCTTGTATGCAGACGATGGAATGTTCATGGCCATCCCAAGGCGATCGAAACTCGGCACCATGGAGCATTAAAACTTTCTCTTCGGCATATGAAGGATACGTCCGTAGGAGGATGAAGTGTGCAGTGAGTTCAGCATGTTGCTAGGCCTTGAGTGGTGTAGCAGGGGCTGTATTTTCGGGAGTCACAATCTAGCAAGTGCGTTTGTAGGAGATAGAACAATGTGTAGTTTGTTCAGCAAATTGGAGTAGTCTAAGGGGATGGTGGTCTCTGAAATGAAGGAGATGTTGCTCCAACAGGATAGATATCCAGGAGGGATAAGTCCCGGCTCTCCAGAGGGAGAATCATGTACAACAGACCGCATATGTTGAGGAGTACTCAACAAACAACAACTCCATGAAGCTCAATGGACTGAGCAAGCGGCGAGGAGTCATTGCATGATCTCGCTTGAGAGAATGCATTGGTGGATGCATTGCGAGATCAAGTGGGGGAGCGACCCAAAGCAACACAAATGAAGCCGCACTTGGAGTCGATATGGAGATCAGACTCAAGGGAGGGCTGACCCGTGGAATGGTGGGCGCGAGGGCCACCATCAATTTAATGCAAAAACGAGGAGCGGAGCTGTCACGCCCCTCCCGAATTTAATTTTCATTCAGGAGGTGTGAACCTAACTCAAAATTGATAATATTATAATTCAACAAACAATCCAGGATCCAATCACACATTTGAGGTCACTAAGAAAAACATTCAAGTCATTCACCTCTACAATCCACAATTCACAAAACTTGTGTAGTTTATAATCATACATCATGTCATTAGATGATTCTTAAAATCCAAAGGCAACTTAACTAAACCATAACCACATCATAAATCCATAGTTGTGAGAATCTATACAATTACAAAACCAACATGTACCATATGTTTATATCATTCATTACATAATGTTAACTTAACATTCCCAAAATCATAACATGAGAGGTACTTTTCAAATATTTATAGGATACATCAATCTAGATTTGTCATTGATACACACAAAAGGAACTTATACAACATCAACATATCAAGTATGAAAGATTTGCCCCAAAATCTTCTAGCTTCCCACTACCTCAACCCAAACTACATATTTTTGCGAGCGATAAGCTATCTTGAAAAATTTATATATCAACGGGGTGAGCATATAAAGCTCAGCAAGTGACTAACATATTTATAGCAAAGAGGACAGGTTTTAAACAAATAAGGTATCAAAATACAAAGCAGAGATACAAGATGAAACATTAGCATGTTTTGTTTGAATGCAGAATTACAATGTCATATCGTTCGAAGCACGTTTTGTTCATACAATCGAGAAAAGGTAATTGGAGCATATCATTGGCATAAGGAGCATATCGATAACATATGGTAATTTCAAGGCATAACAAAGACGTAAGGAGCATTTTGGATATCATGAATGCAGAATTACGATGTCATTTCGTTCGAAGTATGTTTTGTTCATACAATCGAGGAAAGATAATTGGAGCATATCATTGGCATAAGGAGCATATTGATAATATATGGTAATTTCAAGGCATAACAAAGATGTAAGGAGCATTTTGGATATCAATGGCATATGAAACAGTTCGAAACATATCAATGGTGAATGAAATGCTTCAGAACGTATCAATGGCATATGGAAATATTTCGGAAGCATAAGAAGCATTTCAGAACATATCAAAGAACAAATACGAAATAGAAGCTCAAACGTCATACTCTAGCATAGTGCATGTGAGGTTTAACTCAGTGGTGGCGCCACGCCGTGATGAGTTCTCGACTCCATCCACGGGTAGCCCTTTCCTACTCGAGCCCTCTCACCCTGCCCAAGTGCTAGGTCGGCTCTGAATTTCATATCAAATAGATAGAAGGTGAAGTGGGATCATAACATAATATAGTATATCCATTTCTGAATGACTACCAAACATAATTCTCCCACGTCTGGGAGCTCCATCCACCTATGTCTGAGTGAAGTCATAGGGGGTCGACAGAGCATCGCGGGCTCTAAGCATAACTCCCTTTACCATTTCTAGCAAAGGTTCACATTTATCCTACAAACACCAGAGTACAAAGGGGCAATATGAATAATGAAATTAGCATATATTGGAAGCACATGCGGAACAATGAAATGTACATATGCCTTTCGAGTCAATATGATACAAACATAATCTTTCACAAATGTATTTAGATTTGAAAGGAAACAAAAGCAAGAGCATACAAGGATTTCAAGAAACCACATATAGCTCAATTGAAATAATAAAGTTAGATGAATTCAATGTCCAAAGAAATGAAATTGGAAGAGGCACATATCGAAAGCAAATGCGGAACAATAGGATGCATGTGACGAATCATTACGATGCAAACATGAACTTTAGATGATAGCTTCAGATGCACAAATAAATAAAGGACAAAAGTATACAGGAATTTAAGGTAATAATGTAAAGCTTAACTGAAGTAAGAGTTTTTGCCGAAATCAATTTCCAAAGAGAAGAAACAAGGAAAACTGAAATCGACCAAAGCTCGATTCTGGCAGAATTTGATAGGAACATTGTATAAACTATTTGGATAACCAATTATACTCCAATTTATACAAAATGGTGTCATTAGAAAGCTTTGTCAATCTAATTTTAGGCAAATCAAGTTTAATAAGAATTGGAATTTACAACAGGGAGTTACAGATAATTTCGTAGAGAAAGGTATGAAAATATTAGCTCTGTTTTACTGAATCCATTGGGTCGATGAAAGCAGATGTTTTAGTTAGCAATTGTACTCCAAAAATTTCAAATCAGGTATATACAGAAAGAATTTTGAGTCTAGCTTCGAATAAATCATGCTTTGTATGAATCTGAGTTCACAACAGAAAGTTATAAGTCATTAAGCAACAAGAGGTCAGCAATTTCAGTCCCTATTTTACAGAATCTGTAGGGTTAATTTAAATAGAAGTCTTAGTAGGCATTTAAATTCCAAATCATTCAATCTTAGTATCAAAATAAAGAATTTTTTATCTACTTTCAAATGGAATAGGTCTCATCTAAATCAGAGTTTATTACAAAATGTTATGATCGAAAAATTGCATAGAAGTCATATTACCAAAAAATTACAAATTCATGGCTTTGTATCAAAACGAAAGAAGGTCTGGTTCTTAGTTGAATCTTTCAAATTTTGCAGAATAAAAATGGAAACAAAGATTAAGTTTACTATGGGATGGGGTTAGAACACTTGCCTTCAAATTATTTGAATCCCAAATGTGGGAAAATTGATGAAAAACCTCAAGCTCTTCTTCTTCTTCTTCTTCTTTTCTCAAACTCACGTTGGTTGCAGCTCTTCAGGTTTGTTTTCTTTAACCTTTCATCTAATTATTTGGGTTTTGGCTAATGCAAAAGTTATAAGGTATCATACATGCATGAAAGGGGCTAGGTGTTATCTTTAGAGCAAAGATAAGTGGCACCAACCTTAGGTTAGCTAGTGACACATGTCCACTATTTTTTTTTTTAACTTAAATCTGAATCTTTCATAAATTATATCAAACTTCTAATATTTACTCTTAGGTCCCTAGCCATAAACTTTTAATATAATATTATTTAATATAAAATAATTATTAAATAATCCTTATTTTTACAAACAAACCTTTTACTAAATTTTTAAAAATGAGGGATGTTACAGGAGCAACTTGGGTGTAACTTGGCAAAGTGCCCAAGTCGCATGAAGGGAGTATAGAAGATGGAACATAGAGCGGAGGCACAGTGCTTTCCTTGGACAGAGGTCAAGGACATGAACTTTTGTAGAGGCAAGAGTAGGATCATGTTGTTCCATGGGTCCTTCATTTTGATGGAGCGGACTCATCTTGCATGGTGCCAAAGACGAAGGAAGCTTCTGGGCACATGCACCTTATCTTAGAAAAGCATTTGATGGAGGAACTAAGGTGACTCAATTTGCAGGGGCGAAGTTAGGTTCAGAAGGCCTTAGCACGGGGCAAGAGGATGCAGAGGCAGGTACTCTTGAAGAATATGCCACAGTGTTGCCATTCAAGTTGTCATAAAGGAAGCGGTGCGCAATGAAGATTGTGTTGGTAGGGGCAGAGGCCCAGGATCCAGACAATTGTGCACTAATTACAGCGAAGTCGGGGGACTTCGGGAGCTACTAGGCGACGGATTGTCCTAGAGTGGTGCTTTATCTAGATGTGACCCAAGAGTGGGTGGATGAAGGTCTATTGCCAAAGGAACGAACAAAATTGAAGGTAGAAGAGACCCTGCAATATATTAGCAAAGGCCAAACATGGAGGGATCACAATTCGAGTTCATCCCACAAGGATCAGAATGCAATGGAGATGTCACCAGGAGGCGACATAGTGCAGCGGATCGTGGTGGAATAGTTCGTGGCAATGCGATACACATGAATGAGTCCCGTAAGGGACTAGATCATATGGAGGTATGATCGGGAGCTATTGGAAGCTCCACTTCAGTGAACAACACGATGGCAAGAAGTGCTATGGATTCAAGGAGTGAAGGCTATGGTACCGTAGAGGCGAGTCTTCCATGCATGCACCGAATTTTGCATCGGATGAAAGCCTTGGTCATCAGCATATGGGGGCTATGTTCCACCAAAGGAAAAGTTCGAATGCAAGTACCAGTGAGTCCCATGGGAGGGACTTGATCATGCAGAGGTATAATCGAAGCAGTTGGAGAGTTGGACTACTCTATAACCTATATTCGCTTAAGGGAGCCCAGCAAGTCAGAGGACAAGGTCAAGTAAGCGAACATTGCTACCAAGTAAGTTAAGGAGAACAGAATCAGTACAAATCCTACAACATGATGGCAGAGGCCATGCATGGGAGTTGTAGTCTGTCTTTCCATCGACCAAAGGGAGCTGCTTGGAGAATACAAAGGTATTGAAGCAGGGGGTCGAAAGGGGCGAGGAAGCGACAACGAGTCTAGAGGGACTTAGCTACCCAAAATCAAGCATCAGTTATAATGGAGGTGGAATCGGAGGAGTGCCACAGAGACATATCTACTGATCATAAAGAAAAAGGATGCAGATGCGAGGCGACGGATAGTAGGGTCATGGGCATGGCAATGCCATGGTACCATAGAGATGGGACTTCTGTGAAAGTCATTGATCCCTTGCTCTCATGGAGGGAGAGCACTTAGTCATGAAAGGGGCCGAGGAGGTGGAGCATGTAGAGGCAAACTCCATGTACCGTGACAAGGCTGAAGGGCAGAGGCCAAGGAACTTCGTAAGACTAGTGTCAACGAGCTTCTCATCAAGATAGCCGAAAGCGAAGGACTTCGGGTCATGCAAGAGTGCATGACCAAGGAATGAAGCAGGCAGTACGCGGTGCTGTACCTTTGCTACTCAGTGGAGTAGGCGGTAGGGTTGATGGAGAAGACGATACAATCCCAAAGGTGACCAAATCTATTAGAGAATTACTCAAATTTGGGGTGAAAACTTCCTGTATTCAAGAAGTTCAATGGCATTGGGAAGGTGAATCACAGTAACTAACTCAATGCAAGGAGTGTAAACACTTCAAGTGCTTCAGAAGTGTGAGCAAAGAGTAGGCGAATGCCAGTAACCAGCTCGATGCATGGAGTATAACCTCGAGGAGGCGGGCGAAGTCAAGTAACCTTTGCCTTCTCAACCCTTAAGAGAATGAGCGAAATCGAGTACCCTAATTCTCTTATCTATCCAGTAGAGGAGCTCTACATAGGTTCAAAGACCCTTCGAAGATATTAGAAGATAATAATTGTCAAATCCTCACCATTGGTGATCAGTGCTACTGAGAGTAGAGTATCCGCCTCATTTTTCAACAGAATGTCAATCGAAAGCGGAAGTGATGCGAATCTACTTGGAAGTGACAACTAAGTGAAAGAAGAGTCGATAAGCAAATTTTGTGTAGGAAGGACCAACAACTTTGAAAGTTTGCGAGGCGATGCTCGTTAAAGCTCCAACAAGCATCCACCCAGTTCAAGCAGCATGAGGCATTTGAGAGATTGGCGCATAGTAAGGATGGTCTTTTCCTTAATCAAGAGGATCTACAGGAATCAACATGGATCAACACAATTCAGCCAACCCCACACCAGAGTCAGAGTCATTTGTGAGTTGAAGCAGCATGGCGGATCAAAGGTTCGACTACTCAAAAACAACAACAAAGAGCAATGGGAGCCAGGAGATACATTGCAGCTAGAGCAGAAGATTGAAGACTCAGCAAAGGCGAGAAGTTGTAGTGTCGGCAAAGGCTTCGATGAGGACGTCGAAGAAATAAGTGGGGGAGAATGTCATGGACAAACTTCTAAACAAGATGTTTGATGTAATGCTTATGCATGTCCGTGTCTTTTGGTATATTCATACTTTGCCTAGCATGTAGAGGGACAGCCAAAGGCTTAATAGTCCCATTTTAGTTGGGTTTGGTGATCATTTTAGGCTTGTAAATAAATGTTGTGTCATGTGGACACTTGTGAGAGATTATCGGTCTATAGTGGACCATTTTACCCTTTGTTGTGTAACTGTTCAGAGCTTGTAAAGTATGTTTGTAATTTACATTGTCTATGAAGTGTTTTCGGAAATATTTAATTGTGGATCCCGAATGAGGCGTTTTATTTAACCCGTTCTCTCTTTTGTGGGTCCTAAGGGATATGGGAGGCTTCGGGGAGGCTGACCTTTATGAATGGACATGCAAAGGTGCTGCACGACTTAGGCAAAATCAGCTAAGTCCGTGACATCATGTTGCTTGTACTGGGTGGATGCTTGTTGGAGCTTTAACGAGTATCGCCCCGTAAACTTCTGAAGTTTTGGGTCCTTCTCCATAAAATTTGCCCATTGACTCTTCTTTCACTTAGTTGTCACTTCTAAGTAGATTCGCATCACTTATGTTTTTGATTGGCATTTCATTGGGAAATGAAGCGGACAATCTACTCTCAGTAGCACTGATCACCGTTGGTGAGGATTTGACAATTATTATCTTCTATTATCTTTGAAGGGCCTTTGAACCTGTGCAAAGCTCCTCTGCTGGATAGATAAGAGAATTTGGGTACTCGATTTCACCTATTCTCTTAAGAGTTGAGAAGGCAAAGGTTACTTGACTTCCCCTACCTCCTCGAGGTTGTACTCCATGCATCGAGCTGGTTTTTGGCCTTCGCCTACTCTTTGCTCACACTTATGAAGCACTTGAAGTGTTTGCACTCCTTCTGTTGAGTTAGTTATTGTGATTCACCTTCTCAATGCTATCAAACTTCTGAAATGCAAGAAGTTTTCACACCAACTTGGAGTAATTCTCTAATAGATTTAGTCACCTCTGGGATTGTGCCGTCTTCTCCATCAACCCTGCCGCCTACTCCACTGAGTAGCAAAGGTACAGCACCGCATACTGCCTGCTTCATTCCTTGGTCGTGTACTCTTGCATGACCCGAAGTCCTTCATTTTCGGCTATCTTAATGAGAAGCTCATTGACACCGGTCTTACGAAGTTCCTTGGCCTCTGTCCTTCAGCCTTGTCTCGGTACTTGGAGTTTGCCTCTGCATGCTCCACCTCCTTGGCCCCTTTCACGACCAAGCGCTCTCCCTCTATGAGAGCAAGGGATCAATGACTTTCATGAAAATCCTGCCTCTACGGTACCATGGCACTGTCATGCCCATGACCCTACTATCCGTCGCCTCGCATCTACATCCCTTTTCTTCACGATCAGTAGATATGTCTCTGTGGCACTCCTTCGAGTCCACCTCCATTCTAACTGATGCTTGATTTTGGGTAGCTAAGTCCCTCTGGACTCGTTATTGCTTCCTTGCCCCTTTCAACCCCCTGCTTCAACACTTCTGTGTTCTCTAAGCAGCTCCCTTTAGTCGATGGAAAGACAGACTACAACTCCCATCCATGGCCTCTGCTATTGCATTATAGGGTTTGCACCGATTTTGTTCTCCTTAGCTTCCTTAGTAGCAACGTTCGCTTACTCGACTTTGTCCTCTGACTTGCCGGGCTCCCTTAAGTGAATATGGGCTTTGGAGCAGTTTAACTCTCCAGCTACTTCGATCATACCTCTGCATGATCAAGTCCCTCCCATGGGACTCACTGGTACTTGCATTTGAACTTTTCCCTTGGTAGAACACAGCCCCCATATGCTGATGACCAAGGCTTTCATCCGATGCAAAATTCGATGCATGCACGAAAGACCTGCCTCTACGGTACCATGGCCTTCACTCCTTGAATCCATAGCTCTTCTTGCCGTCGTGTTGTTCACCGAAGTGGAGCTTCCAGTAGCTCCCGATCATACCTCCGTATGATCTAGTCCCTCACGAGAATATTTCGTGTGTATCGCATTGCCACGAACTGTTTCACCACGATCCGCTACACCATGTCGCCTCCTAGTGACATCTCTATTGTATTCTGATCCTTGTGGGATGAACTCGAATTGTGATCCCTCCATGTGTGGCCTCTGCCAATATATCACAGGGTCTCTTCTACCTTCGACTTTGTTCGCTCCTTTGGCAATCGACCTTCATCCACTGACTCTTGGGTCACACCTAGATGAAGCATCGCTCTAGGACAGTCTATCGCCTAGTAGCTCTCGAAGTCCACCGACTTCGCTGAAAATGTGCACTATTGTCTGTATCTTGGGCCTCTGCCCCTACCAACACAATCTCGCTATGCACCACTTCCTACCTAGTAACTTGACTGGCAATACTATGACATATTCTTCAAGAGTACCCACCTCCATGTCCTCTTGCCCTGTGCCAAGGCCTTCTAGGCCCAACTTCGCCTCCGCAAGTTGAGTCGCCTTAGTTCCTCCATCAAATGCTTCTCTGAGATAAGGTGCATGTGCCCAGAAGCTCCTTTTGTCTTTGGCACCATGCAAGATGAGTCCGCTCCGTCAGAATGAAGGACCCATGGAATAACATGATCTTGCTCTTGCCTCTGCAAGAGTTCATATCCTTGACCTTTGTCCAAGGAAAGCACTGTACCTTCGCTCCATATTCCATCTTCTATGCTGGCTCCCTTCATGCGGCTTGGGTAGTTCGCCAAGTTACACCCAAGTTACTCCGCTCCTCATTTTTGCATTGAGTTGATGGTGGCCCTCGCGCCCACCATTCCACGGGTCAGTCCTCCCTTGAGTCCGATCTCCATGTCGACTCCAAGTGTGCCTTCATTTGTGTTGCTTTGTGTTACTCCCCCACTTGATCTTGCAATGCATCCACCAATGCATTCTCTCAAATAAGATCATGCGATGACTCCTTGCTGCTTGCTCGGTCCATTGAGCTTCATGGGATTATTGTTTGTTGAGGTACCCTCCTCAACATGTGCGATTCGTTGCACATGATTCTCCCTCTGGAGAGCCGGAACTTATCCCTCCTAGATATCTATCCTGTTAAAGCAATATCTCTCTTCATTTTGGAGACCACCATCCCCTTCGGGCTACTATGATTTGCTGAATAAACTGCGCATTATTCTACCTCCTGCAAACGCACTTGCTAGATTGTGACTCCACGTCAATACAACCCCTACTACACAACTCAAGGCCTAGCAACATGCTGAACTCACTGCATACTTTAGCTTCCTACGAACATATCCTTCACATGCTGAAGATAAAGTTTCAATGCTCCATGGTGCCGAGTTTCGGTCGCCTTGGGATGGCCGCGAACATTCCATCATCCGTATACAAGCCCATGCATGAGTACCGAATTCTTCGAGTTAGCAATTCCCCTCACCTCTATGAGCTTTACATAACTCTTTCGGTCGCTGAGCAACTCATTCCACCTTGCATGGTCTCATCCTTTACTAAGTGCCTCGCTTACCTTGAGCACCATCAAGTATAGTTGTCAACGTTGAGCCGTAGCTCAAACTCAACCACCCCAACTTTTGTGTTCTCCACATTCTTCCAAGCTTGCCTGTTCTCATGGTGCCTCTTGTGTGAAGGGTTGGTCATTCCTTTGAATGCCAATCTTAGATGCCCGCTCCTCCGAGCGACTCCTTTTCCCTACATCTCCATGCACGTTTTCCCCTAAACGGTCGCGCATATACTGACTGCCCTCAACACAGCCCCACTAGGTCCCCCACATTTGCATGCTAAGTGTTTCTATGAGTGCTTGTCCCGCTTTGATACTATCAGTCACGGACTTAGCTAGTTTTGGCTAAGTCGTGCAGCACCCTTGTGTGTCCGTCCGCAAAGGTCAACCTCCTCGAAACCTCCCTTAGTCCCTTAGGACCTACAAAAGAGAGAAAACGGGTTAGAGAAAACGCCTCACTCAAGATCCAAAGGCAAACATTTCCGAAAACACTTCATAGACAATGCAAATTACAAACAGACTTTACAAGCTCTGAACAGTTGCACAACAAAGGGTCAAAATGGTCTATTACAGATCGAAAATCTCTCACAAGTGTTCACATGACATAACCTTTATTTACAAGCCTAAAGCGGCCACCAACCCAACTAAAATAAGACTATTAAACCTTCGGCCGTCCCTCTACATGCTATGCAAAGTATGAACATACCAAAAGACATGGACATACATAAGCATTATATCAAACATCCTGTTTAGAAGTTTATCCGTGATACCATGATTCTACAACATTTGCTTGATGTGGCCCTCTCTAGTGCAATTAGTCGGTAACTGCAAATAAATTATCGAAACTCATCTCTTGTCAAACAATACTTACTCTCAAATTGTTGAAGTGTCGAGGAACTAAATTCATTGGTGTTCCTCATTAGTTCACTCCATACCCCGGTATTAACCCTATGATAAGGCGTATCACGTTAGCATGGTGAAAGGATATTTGGTCTGGGTAGATTGGTGAACAAAAGTTATTGCTGATAAAAAAAGCTTATTCTTGCTACAGCCACGAACAGCACGCACTGTCAACTAAAACCAGTTGTATCCTTCGTTCAACTAGTTAGGCTTACGAGGTAAAATATTGTGCATATTTGTCCGATGGTCACCACGAAAAGTTGTCGTGTTGCCTTGCAACCCTTTGATACTCAAGTCAAAAGATACTCCATCTTGGAGGAGAGAAATCAATCATGGGGGTTTTACAAGCGAGGGATGCCCTCGAGTTTTCATCCCTTATAAAAAAAAAAGGCAAATAATAAGCACGTCAGAGGAAATATGGGGTGTGACTATTAAAGTCCTTGACAAATACATTTTAGTGTCCCTCATCGTCTAAGCACGAAATAATCACAACAGTAGACTTACAATATGAAAAAGATCGCTAATTTCTTTTCACGTCAGGAGTCATACTAATAGATATTTGTCACAACGCTAAACTAGTCTGTCAACTTTTTCGTGACAATACGCCGATAAATCGGCTAACACATCTTCTTTAATCCAAGTAGGAGGCGATGCTACTTCAGCAACCATGAACAGAAACAAAAACAAGCTAGTGTTCTTAGTAGATTTAATAAAACTCCAGAAAACTTTAGAACCATTACCACTGTCCTCACACTGTCGGGGAAGGCAGTCAAATTGTTCTTAGATTAATGATATTGATGCAAGTGCTAAGTGTTCTCCAGCTGTTGTTGCTGGGGGTTGTGAGCTCTCTTTTCTGGGAGTCAGTAAACAAAAAACTTCCTTCCAAACGAAATCCCAATGGCTGTACTTGTGGTCACGAGCTTGCCTTGCTTGCTTTAGTTTTATCAATTACAACAGCTGATGACTCGTCGGATCTCAGCGATCAACTAATAGTTTCACTGTGAATGGTGAAGAAGGTAAAGATCATCTACTATTTCTGGTGTTGTTAGGAGCACTCTTTCTTTCCAGTGCTGATGGCTCATCTGCAGTTAGAAGCAAGTGGAATGATTGCTTTGTTGTTAGTTCAAGTGGAATGTTGCTTTGTTGTTAGTTCGACTGGTCCTCCGCTGCTCATCTACACCAGATCAATTCCATGTCTTGTTCTACCCCAACAATATCAGATTATCCGAACCATAGTCTTCTCCAACGAAATCATTTCGGCCACCCTCTGCTACCTGATTCTACAAAGATCTCTCCCTCCCTCATGATTCAGCTTGTTGGTTGTTTGCACACTCTCATGGTCAAAGATGTAAGACATGGATTAAACTACACGAGAATTGAGAGCTTTGTCCCCTGAAAACTCATCAAGCAACGTGAAGTGGGGAAGAAGTACACATGCTCGAGTGGTGGCAGCTCATGCACGCTACTCCTGCATGCCTGCTTCGCTGTTCCTCGAGTCGACAGCGGCTTCGGATGTTGGACCGGCGCACTCCCCCCCACCCTCTATAAAAAAGCCTCAACCCTTCGTCATTGGCCAGCAAGCCATTTCGTCAAGCATCTGCCGCCCCCACCAAGAGCAGCTCAAGACGGTGCAACTCTCCCATTAGCTTCCATGGCCGGCATGAAGATGAGCAGCCATGGAAGAGTGTCCCAGAGGGGAGGACTCAGCAGAATGCTGAGAGAGCAGAAGGCCAAACTATACATCATAAGGCGCTGCATCGTCATGCTCCTTTGCTGGCATGACTAGCCAACAACCCATCTCCTCCTCTTTGTCTCGTCTCTTCCTTTTTCCCTGCCATTCACTGGTGGTGGAGTTTTGGTTGATCCCTCACTGTACATATGCATAGAGATGGCAAATCTGTAGCGTAGGATGATGACCTTGGTCTTGTTTCTTCTTCCCGAGATGTCCTCCTTTTTTTTCTTGCCCTGGGCGCTGGCGCGCAATCAAATTGTCTCTAACTTCCGTCAAGGGATCTCAGGAAGGAATTAATGCACCTGTTGTTCAATTCGCATATGTTCGATCACTTTTTCTTCTTGGATTGTTTGAAACAATGAGCTCCTTCAAACATGTTTGTGAGCACAATCCATTGACTTGGCTTCCTGTGATTGAATCTGGATGGAATGGAAATAATGGCTTGTGAGATACATATTCATTTTGTCATTGTGTTGGTGTGAAACTTTTAGTTAGAGCATCACAAAATAGCTCGCACTCACATGGTTGGACAAAAACAAGCCTGAGTTGGCTATCAGATTTCATTTTCTGTGGCTGTTCTTCCCATTTTATAGTATGATGACGTCAAGTTCCACATGGTGGTTTCCTTCCTAAGCCAATTACAAACATAATGTATAGCCTTATCGCTATAAGGAAATATATTATTTCTAACACAAACCTTAATTAATCAAGACTAAAGGAGTAATTTTAATGTTGCTAATGTATCTCCCTAAATCAAAGCAATGATAACAAGATTTATTACTAATAAGTTGTCATCAATCTTCTATACTGCTAAATTTAGCTCCTCTATGCCTAAGGAATATCGATATCTATTGAAGTACCAAAATTGCCCTAATATTGTTTGCTAGTTGACTTGCCATGTGTTGAGATATAGTCTGCCAGTGATGCTGGATTTGGTTCATCCGAGAAGTGTTGTAGATATTATGATACATCCCTTTCAGAAATTAAAAGCTAGAATAAATCTCAAAGCAATGACATCCACAAGCTCTCTCACAAGGAACTCTCCCTTGTCGACCTGTAACTCCTACAGTCCTTCTCAACCACAAGCCATACTCCTCTCACTACTTCCATTGCTTGCCTTCCCACCAATTTTGGCCTACTTGTGGCCAATGGATGATCACATATTTATAAGTCAATAAATAAATAAATAAATAAATAAATAATCACACATGTATGATATACATGATTAATAATTATTTTTTTTTGTCAAAATAAAAATAAAAATCAATCCTTCCTCGGTTACGCTACCTTCTTAACGTTCGCATGACCCCCACAGAACCATAAGAAAGAATGGCCACCGCCGGCCCACTCCGCCTCGGCCTCGACCTTTCCTCCTCCTTTCTCTCTGCCCATAGGCGCCTCGGCCACAGCGGCCCGCCGAGGCAGCCTTCGCCTGTGTTGCCGGCCGGCCGGAGGGCGGCGTCGCCGGCGAGGGCGGTGGCGCATCTGCATGACCTCTTCGTCGGGGTGGGGGTGGGGCTCCCCTGCACCGTTATGGAGTGCGGCGACATCATCTACCGCAGTACCCTTCCCCGCTCCACCGGCCTCACCCTCACCGCCCCCGGCGTCGCCCTCGCCCTCGCCGCCGTCTCTTACCTCTGGGCCACCCCCGGCGTCGCCCCCGGCTTCTTTGACATGTTCGTCCTCGCCTTCGTCGAGCGCATCTTTCGCCCCACCTTCCGCAAGGTCGCGCCTTTTCTTTCCGCAAGACCTCCACCTCCGAATTCTGATGCCAAGGGTCACTTCACTTGGTTCTGTTCTGCAGGATGATTTCGTTCTCGGAAAGAAGCTTGGCGAAGGCGCCTTTGGCGTCGTCTATAAGGTCTCCTTGGCGAAGCCCAAGCACTCGATCAAGGTGTGCTCCCCTTCTTTTCCTCTGATCAAATTATGTTTTTTGGAATCCGCGACGCATTCAGTGTTGATTGGAATCTCGATTTGTTACTCTGGCTATAAAGATATCAGAATAAATAAAGTGCGTACAATTGAGTTATGGTCGTGGTCGGCCTAACTTTTGTTGTTGGGATATTGTCTTAATCCTTGTTTTTTTGGTTGTAAAAAGGAAGGTGATTTGGTGTTAAAAAAGGCCACCGAGTATGGAGCAGTGGAGATATGGATGAATGAGCGCGCGCGGCGGGCCTGCACGAGTAGTTGTGCAGATTTCCTGTACGGCTTTCTTGAGGTGTTATGCTGTGACTCTGTCGATGATCATGTTTTTTTACTTTAGATAAGGTTGTCAAAGATTGATTGTTGTGACAATTGCTGTATGTTTCTTCTCAGAGCAAATCCAAAGGGAGAGGAGGAGGCGAATACTGGCTGATTTGGCGTTTTGAGGGTGAAGATACGCTTGCGGATCTCATTCAAAGCAAAGAGTTTCCTTATAATGTCAGTCCCACTTTAAAACTATTGCTTTCTATTTCCTTTCCTTTGTTTTAAACACATGTTCTGGTGACCCTGGCCAATTAAAGAAGAGAAATTTAGGTTTCCATGGGATCCTAACTGTGCTATGATGTGTGTTCTTTAGGGGTTGCCTGTGGTTAAAGCAACGCTTTTATAAAAATTGGTAAACTTAGCAGAAGGTAGATGGATATTGCTTAGATCAATAAGTATTGAAACTTAATTTCTGGGAATAAAATTTCAAGTAGCTTTAGAGCAATCTGCCCTTTCTTTCATCTCCTACTACTAGTAATGACCATTCGGTCAACAACTTTAGGATTCGTATATGTCAAGGAAACAATGCTATAATAAATTAATAAATGTGACCAAACTAATACAGTCGAGACTTGAAAATTGTTAGACTGTTCAAAGTACTCTAGCTGAAATTTTCTTGAATTTCAAGATCTGGATCGCTTGAGCTCCTTTGCATTGTCAACTTAAGAAACAAAAGATTGAATCATCTACAGACTATTATTAAATATCATAAAGCAGTAATGCGACTACTAGATTGGTTTTGGCTTATACTGCTCCTAGCACCTGTTTCTGAAGTTGTTTGCTTAGTCATTGTTAACTTATTTTATTTGAAGGGTTTCTGAAGTTGGCATAGTTTGTTCGTAGCTGATTTTTCTTTACAACTTCTGTCATGTGCCTTGATATGTACCAGCTGTTCTTTTAATGTAAATGGCTTTAGGTAGAGGCTAAGATTCTTGGAGAAGTTCAAGATTTGCCCAAAGGGTTAGAAAGAGAGAACAAAATCATTCAAACAATCATGAGGCAACTTTTATTTGCTTTAGATGGACTTCATTCAACTGGGATTGTCCACAGAGATATTAAGCCTCAAAATGTGATTTTCTCTGAAGGTAGAAATTGTCGCGACTCATGATATAGATGTGTAAATTTGAGAAATTATGTTGTCTGATATCAACATGATGGTATCCGATCAATTGTGTTTTTGCAGGGGCTCGTACCTTCAAAATCATTGATCTAGGAGCTGCAGCAGATCTGCGAGTAGGCATAAATTACATCCCTAAGGAATTTCTTTTGGACCCACGGTACCTGCAGTTCTTTCCACCATGCATATCAAATATGTGAATCAATGTTAATTTTTTTTTTGTATATTATGGCTTTATCTTATATTTTTTAATGTTAAACTCTTGGCTTCAGAAAACTTTCTCTTGGTACTAAATTAAAGTTGATGAGTATATAATTCTTATTAATTAGCTAGTAACTTAACGATGAAATATCACCTAGAATATGACTTGACATTCTGTAAGTTTATCCATAAAAACTGCAAATGGTTAAGACTGAAGAGTGGCTCCTGAACTTTCTAAGAAAGAGGTCATCCATCATACTAGTTTCCCATGAACTTTAATGCATCTGTATGAGTCCTTTTTTAAAGAGTAGTTTCAGCTAATTTTGTGTAGTCTTATGGAGTTTTATAAACTAGCTTGGATTCGTAGTTAGATTAGAGCACTAATATCTTTTTACGTAGACATTCTTGTAAGTCCTAAAGATTATGTTTGGACTCTCGTTTTCTCTCCTCTCTTATGCTACATAAAGTAGATTAGGAGTAATTTCAATTTATATTATTTGGATGCTTAATCGCGTACTCAATTTGAGAAGCATGCATTAGAGATCATACTTTTAACATTATACCTGTATAGATGCCAACCGCTCATATAATATAGGCACTATAGGGCACCAAGGTCCTTTATCGCTCGAGGCGCTAGGCATCTTGCCTGAGTATAGCAAGAACATCAATAAAAAATTATAAGGACAAAAATAATCATTAAAGCAAGAACGTCAATCGAAATATTGGTTTTATATCACTACAAGTGTAACATAAATATTACCAAACACCAAATTACAGAAGCCTAACCAGATATCTGTAGGGCACTCAATCAAAAAATAATTATTAAAGTATCAAACTAATTCATGATCAAGGTTCATCTATGTTCTTATCTTCTCCACCACTTATTTATATCCCTCAATCGATTCTGTTTCATATAATTAATTTCCTCTTCTTCTGCATTTACTATCCTTAAACTTGATGTTTTAGCACTTATTACTCGTCTTACTTGTTGTTCAGTTGATTTCATTGTTTCTTTAATTAACAAGTATCCTTGTTCCATCATCCTATTTAAAATTGTGATCACCAGAGACCTAATACGGGCATTATTTTCCAACCAACCGTTTATTTGTATCATCAATATGATTTGGAGATATAAGACCAATATTATTCCACAACTAATGATGTTATTATACTTTATACCATTGATTATGTAATCTTTGAAATTCCAGTCGGTTTTTTCTTTTTATTAATTTTTTAAAAACGAATTTAAGTTATAATAAATATATATGGAACAAAAGGACAAGGAGAAGGTCATGTGCAAGTGGCTAGGGTCTAGAAGATCGGGCGAGATTCCTGGCAAGTGCTTGGCCATCCATGCCTCAGCTGAGGTGCACACTTTGGTGGTGCTTAATTGAAGGTGCCTCACCTAGCACCTCTCAAGGTGCTTCCTCACCTGAGCGCCCAAGCTCATCTTGACAGCACTGATTTTCACTAATTACATGGTCGCCAGTTTACCTTCTGACCATTTTTTCTTTTACCAATTGATCATGATCACATTGTTTTTGAAAGTTTTCCAACTCAGCATTTCATCTTCTTGAACCTAGGTATGGTCTCTAATTTGAAGATTGAACATAAGAGAGGCTGTGTATTTGAGATGAAATCTTGAGTTTATACTTATAAAGCTTATCTGGTCACTAAATCTTCCATTTCTTTTTCTTGCTATAATTTCAACTCGTTACTTATGACGTGTACTTCTTCTCAAGCTCTAATGCTTACCTGCCTACATCTTGCAGGTATGCTGCTCCTGAGCAGTATATTATGAGTACACAAACACCATCTGCACCCTCAGCACCAGTAGCTACAGCATTATCTCCAGTCTTGTGGCAGGTGTTTTTGGTTCATCAAGCTGCAAAAATTTATTCTTTATTCTGTTATAAAATTATTTTACTAGAAGGTTAAAGTTTATCTGTTATGGTGTTTTTCTTTTTTACAGTTGAATTTGCCTGACAGATTTGACATTTACAGTGTGGGCCTTATATTCCTGCAAATGGTAAGTACTCTAGTCAGACAAAATAATGGTTGCTGCCATGTTCTATTGTTTGGTTCAGATTCTTTTTTCATCTCAGAATCCCATTCTTTGGTCCTCTTTGATCATCATTGTAGATCTAACTAGAAGACAGAATATTATCTTTGTTGTTTTTTGTTAAAAAGCATTTTCTAAATCAAATTAAAATATTGTGACTAACTTGCTCTCACGTTTTTTCTTTTCCAGGTATTTCCATCCCTACGAACTGACAGCAGTCTTATACAATTCAACCGTCAGCTGAAGAGGTGTGGCTATGACTTGAATGCTTGGAGAAATCTAGTGGAACCTCGTGCCGGCCTAGATCTCCGTAAAGGCTTTGAACTGTTAGATTTAGATGGGGGTATCGGCTGGGAGCTCCTCACATCCATGGTCCGTTACAAAGCACGACAAAGAACAAGTGCAAAGGCTGCCTTAGCTCATCCATACTTCAACCGTGAAGGTCTTCTTGGGCTGTCCCTAATGCAAAACTTGAGGCTTCAACAGTACCGTGCAACACAAAAGGATTACAGTGAAGCTGCCAATTGGGTCATTAAGCTTATGGCCAAGTCTGGGACAGCATCAGAAGGAGGCTTCACTGAAGCACAACTTCAGGAACTGAGAGTAAGTACAGTAATTATAATATTTAATTGAACACTATACAACATAAGCTAATAATGGCATTCCATGTTTGCAATATATAACTTTTGGAGGTTAATTGAGTTATGAGGGAAAAGCTAGCACTAAGTTCAACTTGTCTATCTCAATGCATACTAATTAATCAATACTTTTCAACTAAATCACAGGACACAAATGGCTTAATAAACTGGTACTATATGAATGGTGTGTAACTAATACTTTTTCAACTCAAATTGACATAGTATTTATTTAGAGTGAACTACAATTAAATTTACAGGAAAGGGAGCCAAAGAAGGGTAGTCCTCAGCGCAATGTACTTGCATCCATTCTTCGTGTGCAAAGGAAGATCATAAAAACTCTCAATGAGAGCATGGATGAGCTGAACAGACGAAGGAAAAGTCTGTGGTGGAGCCGCTGGATTCCCAGAGAGGAGTAAGTAGAAGCAAAAGCTATCCTGTAAATCTTGTGAAGTAGTATCGTTGTTGTCTAATGTTTTTGCAAAAGAGATACATGTAAATATATGTTGTCACTACTGAGCATATGATGACAAGTTCACCTTCATTTGAAAGTTATGTAGTTGGCATGCTTGACAATATAAATTGAGGTTTATACTTGGATCTTCTTCATGAAACCTGGAAGCAATTTGTAATTTGATGATCGTGTTTATTTCCATGATGATATGTTTTGTAACTTTGTTTGTGCCTACCTAACACTTATAATCTCTCCCACCTAATCCTTCTTGGTTTGTTAATGTTGTTAGGGGTGCAAATCAGTCAGCATTTTGACAATAAAATAATAATGGGCAAATTACTTCAGAATCCCAGCCTGGTTTGTATCAATCAATAAATGATACATTTACATGTATCTTTTTTTTTTTTAAATTTACATCACTTCTTCTCCTCATCTTCCTCTTCTATTCTACCTCTTTATCTTCTTTCTTGTCTCCTCATTCTCCCCTGTATTCTTCCTCTTTTTATATGTTCTGTGCAGTACTGAACTATACTGACACATTGGTGTTACTTTGGTCTGGGCATTACTGATATCCAATTTAAATCAAATTTTAAATATAAAGTAATGTATTCTAAAGATAAAAATATATTTTAAATATCTTAAGTTACTTTTATCTTGCAGATAAATAGGACAAAGTAACATTACTGACATATTTTGAAGTTTGGGTTTTGGGTAGTTTTGGTTACATTATCACTGATGGGAATGCTTTGGACTATGTCAGTTGTGTTGTCATTAGAAAGAGTACTTCAGGTAGTGTTGATCGTGTTAATCAAAGGGAGTGCTTCAAGCCGTGTCAATCAGGTAGTGTTGATCGTGTTAATCAAAGGGAGTGCTTCAAGCCGTGTCAATCATGTTATCATCAAACGAAGTACTTTGAATTGTATAGTGTTGATCGTGTTAATCAAAGGGAGTGCTTCAAGCCGTGTCAATCATATTATCATCAAACGAAGTACTTTGAATTGTATCGATCGCTTTGTTGTCAAAAATAGTGCTTTTGTACCATGTCGGTCAAGGTTACATTTTGGGTCATGTTGGCCGAATTGTTAGACTTGATGTTGGACTTAGGGTTTGAGGTGGCATCCAACTAGAAAATGTAGTTCTCTTTGTGCATCTTGTCCACTCATGTGAGATGTCATTGTTGCTTGATTCGACATGTCGTTTGATTCGACATGTCGTTTGATTCGAAATGTCGTTTTGACAGTTGTATTATATTTGCCTAGATTTGATTATTGACATCCCACAATGATGGCACGATAACTTTCTTACATAGCCTCTCCATGGGCTTCCATGTGTCGGGTATCATAGTCGAACGATTGCTTGGGATAGCCCAATGATCGTCTTTAACTGCTATAAATAGTGGGTTGATCTCATTTGCTACCCAACACCTTTAATTGATTCAAATTACACTTAGGCTTTTCCGAGACTTTAACTTTCAAACTAAGGTTTGAATGCCTTCAAACTCTTCTTCCTCTTCTTGTGGTTAGGACTCATATGGGTTGCCGATTCTATCACCACCCTCGGTGTTGATGAGAAAAACTTCTCCTTTAAAGGGCCCAAAGTGGCTATTTTGAGGAGGCTACTCTCTCACAGGTGAATCGCTCAAGCAATAGAACCCCACTACCCTTGATGGGTTCATTCGACTTTGACTCGATAGTTTTTGCCTCCAACTTGAAACATATCCAAGAGACTTTTCGCATTCCAACCAAGTTCAAGCTTATTGTTACTTAGCTTGATAATTGACCCTACGAGTCATGTTATTATTTTTGCACATGCACTAAAGCACTAGAGGTAAATCATCGATTCTCCCTCTACTCTTTTTTTTATCAAGTCTTTCTAATATTGGAAGTTCTCGTCTACCCAGATGAAATCAAATTCTTGGAGCTATCTTGCGACTTTTGTCGGGAAATGTCAAAGGCTCTACATTGTCCCAGACCCTATTGCTTGCTTATTATAATATACTCTTTAGCGGTTTGGCATACTTCCTTTATGTCCATTATAGCTACAAATTTAAGGAGGCTTTGACCTCTAATAAAGGTTCGCAAAGCAGATTTTTTTTCTTTTAATTTCTTTAAGATGGGGTGGCCAATCAAATACTCAGAATTAAAGCAAGCTTTCGATGCCCTTTCATGCACTAAAGGGTAAGGTTTATATAGGCACCAATCATTTTGAAATTGGAGCTCAAAAGTGTCCATTCCCAGATTTCTAGGGTCCTGGTGGTACCACCGTCATAACTGGGCAGTACTATCGCTTGTCATCTGTCACTGAGTAGTACTACTGCTCAGTCTGGGTGGTCCTACTGTCCAGAACTCCTGGGAGACCGAGTCTCCTGGGCGGTGCCACCGTCGGCCAAGAATTATAGGTCTGAATGAGCTGTTCCATTTGGCCCAATTTGGGTCTATTAAGGGCCCAGTTGGCCCTTGATTAAGTTAGTGAGACCACCTCCCAATCCTAACTTAATCTACCTATTAACTATGACAATTAAGACATCATTACTATAATTCGTGTTCTGGTGCGTCAATCACTTCTTCCGGTGAGCTTCCGACGAACTTCCGGCGAACATCCGACGAACCCTCGGCGATGCTCCGACAGACTCCCGGCAAGCTCCTAGACTTCGCGACGATCTTCTTGGCGAGTTCTGACGAGCTTCTTTGACAAGCTCCTGGACTTCTCGGATTGTTCCCGTAGAACTTCCAACGAACTCTCGAACTCCCAATGTAATCTTGGTCTTGAATCTGGCTCAACACTTGCTGCATGTCTTACTTCCATCGTAGCTAATCCTGTACACTTATCTCAATATATAGATTAGATAAACAAATGATAATTGACTTCATCATCAAAATTTGAGATTTAACATTCTTTGCTTCTCTTGAGATGTGTAAGTTTAGCAATTTTGCTTTTTTTTGCGATGTGCAAGCTAGCAAGTTTTTTTCCTTGAAAGGTGCAAGCTAGCAATATTTTCTCCTCCTATGTTCTTATCAAAAGGAAGAAAATAATATAATGGTATAAATGTTCAAGTCATCACATGAAAGATATCAAGAAAAGTCAATTTTGTGATGAGGTATACAATTCATGAATACAAAGGAATTATACATAATAAAACTAATGTCATAAACCTTAATAAGTCAAGTGACATATCATGGTTAATTTGGATAAACATCCTCTTTAGTAAATAATAAAAGAATCGTAGGAGAACAAATAATGAAAGATCTTGATTCATATAAAAAAAATTCTTAAGTTATAAATAACGAGAAATCAAGATGATAAAAGCTTCTCTATAGTAAATAGCAAAAAGAGACATAGAAAAACAAATAAAAGATCTTGATTCATACATAAGAAATCTCAAGTCATCAAGATCATGATTCATAGAAAAAATCTCAAGTTATAAATATCAAGAAATCAAAATAAAAACCATGATTTAGTTAAATAAATCTCCTTTTAAGTAATAAGAAGGAATGATACGAGAATACATAAAAGATATCTTAATTCATAAAATATTTCAAGTTATAATTCCTGAGAAATCAAGATCATGATTTTGATAAAACTCATTCAAATTCAAATAATCAAAATCACTTTTATAGCTCACGAGATTTATAAAATAACATAAATAGATTCATTAATCTCTTATTGAAAACTCGATAGAGACATTTTCAAAAAAATGTATTCTTTTTTTTTTTTTTTCAATTTGATTGATTTCATACAAGCATGCCTTTATCTTTTATGACAAATCCATGCATCATCGATTAAAATTGAAAAATAAGTTTCATCATCAAGATCAATAGTATAACACATTAAACATAAAGTATCTTCAATCAAAATCATTTTGTTTCGACTAGTGACCTTCGTGAAGTGTATTGGATCTTCGATCATAATTTTAATTTTAATTTTTGCTTCTAGCTTTCGATTGTAGAGATGTCTACAAGAAAGGTGGGATTGTTCTAGGTACCCATTTAACTTTAGGTCCCTCATGGTTAGATCTACTTATCTTGTCTTTTGGTATAAGGTCATTTATGATTCTTTTAGAAATCTAAACTAATTTATGTGAGTCATACTTTTAAATGAACATTTATATACAAAACGACAACATCTACTACAAAAATTACACTTAATTTTAGGGGTAACATGCAATTTGGGTCCTTTAAGTAGTTGGTTTTTGTTTAGTGTAGTTACTCATAAAGCCGATTCCTTCCTTTCTAGAAACATGACCCTTATTGGCAAGAATCATATTTAATGATTTGCTACCAATTTTAAATTATTCTAATGTTTATTTTAGTAATACATTTTTATTCATAACTAAGTCTAACTCTTCACACTTAATGCAAGGGGTTAACAAGCATTTATCATACTCATTTTTTAAAATTTTAAATTCATTAGAAAGAGAAGTATGATCCCTTTTTAATAATTTATATTTTTTACTAACTAATTTACATTCATCAAACAAATCATGAAAGGCATTAAGTAATTCATCATAAGGTAAATAAGATTCATTTGAGTCATTTACCTTGTCGTTAAGAGCCATTCAAGTGTAGTTTACCACATCACCTTTGTTGGTTTGCTCCTCATCTTTAGATGTACTCGATTTATCCCATGTCACCTTGAATGTTTTTTTCTTCTTCAATTTTATACACTCATCTTTGGAGTGCCCTAGCCTCTTGCATTTATATTAAGTGGTTGTCTCCTTTTTTAAATTCATTTTTAGTTTCTTATTTTATGAATTTTTAAATTTTCTTATCAAAATTTTTATGTCATCATCACTTTGAGCTTTCGTTTTAATAGTCTTCTTTTGTTATAAATGTCAAATCCTTCATATTATTTGAAAGGTTATTTTCATATTTGTCATGTGCAATATATGTCATTTCATAGGTCATTAATGATCCAATAAGTTCTTCAAGTGGAAAATTATTCAAGTTCTTTACTTCTTGTATTGTCGTTACTTTTAGATCCCAACTTTTTGGAAGAGATCTTAAAATTTTGTTTACAAGTTCAAGATTAGAAAAATATTTTTCAATAGCTTTCAAACCATTAATGACATCCGTAAAATAGGTGTACATGTTTCCAATGGTTTCGCTAGGCTTCATTCGAAATAATTCAAAACTATGCATCAAAAGATTAAATTTATACTCTTTAACTATATTCGTGCCTTCATGAGTTACTTCTAGTATGTGCAAATCTCATATGCAGTTTTATATAAAGAAATACGATTAAACTTATTTTTGTCTAAAGCGCAAAATAGAGCATTCATAGCTCTAGTATTTAAAGAAAAAGTCTTCTTCTTCAAATTATTCCATTCATTCATAGGTTTAGAAAACTTTTGAAAACCACTTTTAATAATATTTCATAAATCAAAGTCCATAGAAAGTAAGAAAATTCGTATTCAAGTTTAGTCAGCTAGAATAGTGACCCTCTGGATTGTCGGTAAAAATCATTCTCTTGGGTGTTAAACTAATCGAGAAAAAGTTTGCTCTGATACCAAATGTTAGGACCATTTCAGCACTAAGAGGGGGGTGAATTAGTGCTTTAGTAAAATTAAGTCGATTCAAAAATCTTGTTCGATAAAGCTCGTATCGAAAAGATGAGTTTAACTTGAAACATTGGTAAATGTACTGATCAAGTAAATCAGTTTGTAATATGAATGAAAAGCAAAAAGTAAATACAAACTGAGTTTATAGTGGTTTAGTCATTGGGGCCTACATCCACTCTCGATTCCTTTTCCGTCAAGGCCACCGACGTTCACTTTGAATATTCTTTCAATGGGCGAAGATCAACTACCCTCTTATAACTCTTTCTCTATTTGACAAGCTCATGAGAGAACCTTTATAACTTCTCTTGTAGACTAGATCTCACTCCTCCCATAGAAAGATCTCTAACTCTAGGAGGAAGAGACTCTAAACTCTAAAAGAGATTACAATAATTTTTCACTCAAGTATTCTTTCCTCTTTCTACTCAATTTCTTACTGCTACAAACAGGAATAGTTGGGGTATTTATAGACCCTAAATGGATTCAAATTTAGAGCAAAAAATAGTCTCATCTTGGGTTTTCGGGGTACTGGCGGTACAACCGCCACAACCGCTAGTACTAGGTGGTACAATCGCTACTATTGGGCGATACCACCATCTGCAAGACTGATAGCTAGTGAATCCATCACTTGTCAATCTAACACTAGGTGGTACCATCGTGTAGTCTGACACTGATACTGGGCGGTACCACCACCTGATATAGTTTGGGAGATTATGTTTTGGTAGTACCACCGCTAATTTGGGTGGTACCACTAGTCATAGGTCCCTATAAGCTAATCACGTGAGTGATGGCACATATGACATGATATGCATTTTTTTTATTATATTATTTGATATTTTATTATTTTATATTGATTGTTGCATGCATATGCACGTACGCACGCGTGCGCGCGTGCACACACACACACAAATATATATATATATATATATATATATATATATATATATATATATGTATGTATGTATTGTGATGTCCATGTATTTGTGAAATGGGGATCGAATCGTGATGAGATCACAATATTTAGACTGATTCACTTTTAAACACAAACCCTAAATAATTCTTATCATAAGTTACTCGAAAGGGACAATGAGATAACTAGATAGACTTGTGTACTGTATACCCAACCATATGATGGAGGCAACTGGTCTCATAGCTACTCATGTGGGGACACTAGGGCTATAGTGCAGGTGCTCATTAGAGAATGAGTTAATTGATTGATCTGCTCATGGAATGTTAGATGGTTAATGATACCTCATTGTTAGACAATTATTCCGTTATTCTAGTGGTGTACCTGGTCCTTAGACTTGAGACACCATGTGTCCTGTATAAGTACTCCACTCTTTGAAATCAGACTTGTAGGTTTGGAAGTTTCAGATCTAGCACAACCGGTCATCGAGAGTGGCAATCAATCTTACGAGATCAAACCGGACTTATACCACTCAAAGAGGATGATTCTCACAAGAAATTACAATAGCATTTTTTTACTTTCAAACTCTTTGTGCTTGTATCCTTTAACCAAAGATAAGAGGGGTATTTATAGGCTTCAAGTTGATTCAAACTTGGAGCCTAAAAACATCTCATCCCAGGTTCCCCGGGCATGGGCGATACCACCGCCCAGTGTCAGTCTGGCTGACACTGCCTTGGGCGGTACCACCGCCCAGGTCTAGCAGTACCACCACCTAGGGGGCAGTGCTAGGCAGTACCACCACCCAGACTAGTGGTACCACCGCCTGGCACCCTGCCAGGGCGGTACAACCGCCAAGACTAGCGGTACCACTACCTGACATAGTCTCGAAGACTGTGCCACGACGGTGAGACTTCTTGGGGCATTGTTTGGGCTTTTTATTGGGCCCAACACAGTTCTTGCATAGGCCTAACTGGCTCGTAATTGGGTTGGCCCAATCCAAGCCCAATTACATACTAACTATGATTCCTAAGACATATTCTAAGCTAAACAAAGTCCGTAAGTCTATTCTTCCGGCGAACTTCCAATGATCTCTCGGCAATGTTCCGGTGGACTCCTGGCAAGCTCCTGGACTTCACAACGATCTTCTTAGTGAGTTCTAATGAGCTTCTCTGGCAAGCTCTGAGACTTCTCGGCTAGTTCCTCTAGAACTTCCGACGAACATTTGGACCTCCGACGAACTCTCGAACTCCCGACATGATCGCGTCATTGACTCTGGGACTTCATTTTGCTTCATGCCTTGTTATCATAGTTAATCCTACACATGTAAAATAATCTTTGATCTAGACAATTAATACTAAGCATTAATCAAGTTGTCGAGCATGTCATTGGTCTCTCGAGGCTTCGTCTGATTCTTCGACGCATCGTCCTCTCCTACGACCTATTGCCCAATCGGCTAGTTGACTCTGCAACTCTAATATCCTTGGTGCAATATTCGCTCTTCTTGGCTCAATGCTCGAATCCACAGCCCGAAGCCTTCAGTCGATACATCGACTGATCCACCGGCCCGATGTCCAATCTTCTGACATGTTCCTCTGACCCAACATGATTTTTTCTGCTTTAATTGTCTCATCCTGATCGAAGCATCATGCATCACTCAAAATGCAGATTAAAACATAAACACATATTGATTGGTTTCATCATCAAAATATGAGATTCAACAATCTCCCCCTTTTTGATGATGATAACCAATCGACGACGGGGTTAACCTTAACCCTCGGAGTTTAAATAAACTCCCCCTATCAATATGTCATATTGATAGAAACTCTTGGATTCAAAAATCCAAGCAATATGTCATAATAAAATCATGACATATAATCAACATACTTCTCCCCTTTTGTCATCAACAGAAAGGAAATGTACCACAATCAAGTGTTTGTGATATAAGTTCAACTCATTGCATGAAAAATATAATATCCATTTTTACCATCATGCAAGTTTGCTATCATCATAGATATACATGGTAGTACGAAAGCAAGTTTACAATATACAAGTTAGCAAATTTTTTTTTTAATATTTTAAAACATGCAAGCTAGCAATTTTGAGATGTTCAAGAAAGCAACTCTTCCTTCTTGAAATATATGTTTTGCTAGATGTGCAAGTAAACTTTTTGCTTCTTGAGATAGGCAAGATAGCACTCCTTGGTGATGTTCAAGATAGCAAGTTCTACATCATGCAAGCTAGTGAATCTTATAATATTTTAGAACATGCATAATCACCAAAGCATCATAAATTTTAATGATGTGCAAAATTACAAATTTTGTATGTTTGCATTTGTGCATCTTGAGATTTGCAAAATAGCACTTTCTTAGTGATGTTCAAGATAGCAATTTCTTCTCATTTGAGAAGTGTAATTTTTGCTTTCTTCTTGAATTGTGCGAGCTAGCAAATTAGCTTTCTAGCATGTTTTGCTCCCCCTTTGTCATTATCAAAAAGAAAGGAAGACCCTTTACATTAATTTTTAAATTATGACAAAGGTAAATAGCATAGATGAAAATTTAAGTCATGAATGTCAAAAAAATTATTTTATCATGAATATTTCATCATTGCATGCATTATTATCATAAGTTAAAGTATTACATGCATAATACCAAATCATCATGTATATAAAATATAAAATTATCATTACATGCATGATTCCAAATCATCATTCTAGAGTATTATTTTAGAAAATGATAATTATTGATTTTCACATTATTTCAAATATCATAGTGTTACATGCATTTTTATCTAAGGGAAAAATAGTAGTGTTGCATGCATCATTCCAAAATATTTCAAGTCATAAATACAAAGAAATCATGTCATGAAGGATAAAATCACTTGAATACCAAAAGACATGATTCATATAGTAAATCTCTTCTCTAAAAAATATCAAGTAGAATCATAGGAGAACGATTAATGAAAAATCTTGATTCATAATAAATCTTAATTTATAAGTATCAAGGAATCAAGATCATGATTTGGATAAAAATTTATTCAATTTTAAATCATCAAATCATCAAATCAAAATCCAAGAGATTCATAAAAATAATACAAATGGATTCATTAATCTCCTTTTTGAAAAATCGATAAAATAGAGAAAATTTTCAAGGTGAAAGGTTTCCTCTGTTTAGTTTGTTTCATACAAGCATGCCTTTGTTTTTTTTTTTATGTCAAATCAAAATATATATATCATCGTTTAAAATGAAAGTGCAAGATTTATCATCATAAAAATCATCAAGATCAATAAGGCATAAATCATTAAAAAAAATCATTACTTCAAATCATCATGCATAATTTTAAAAAATAAATTTATTAAGCATGATATCATCAAACATGATTTCATAAGGTATTTTTAATCAAAATTATTTTGTTTATCATAAACATGTAATTTTCAAGAAAATTAATTATAAACTAAATAAAAAAGAAAATCCATCATGAAAAATATCATGTAATTTTGAAATAAATTAAAGGCATTTTGATTACTTCATCGTCGAAAATCGTTAAGGCGTAGTTTATCACCTCGCTTTTGTTGGATTGTCCTTCTTCTTTGGATGAGCTCGATTCATCCCACTTTGTGTTCTTCTTGCGTTCAAAGCAAGTAGTTTCATTTTTTTTATTCTTTAATTTTGGTTTCATTAACTTTTTAAATTTGTTAGTGAGTAGTTTTTGTTCACCATCACTTAAGCTTATACTCGAGTGATCTTCAAATGTTCTATGTCTCAAATCCTTCATGTTCTTTGGAAGGTGGTTTTGTTCATCATGTTCATCAAGTGCATTTTGCACCATTTCATTTTGCACTTTTGAATCCTACTTCTTAGAAAGAGAATACAAAATCTTGTTCATGAGTTCAAAGTTCGAAAAACTTTTACCAAGTGCTTTTAGACTATTGACGAAATCTATAAAACGAGTGTACATGTCTCCAATAGTCTCTCTTGGTTCCATATAAAACATCTCAAAATCATGCATCAAAAAATTTACTTTAGAATTTTTTATACTACTTGTGCTTTCGTGTGTGATTTCAAGAGTGCGCCAAATATCGAAAGTCGTTTCGTACAAAGAAACCTGATTAAATTTATTTTTATCTAAGGCACAAAATAAGGCATTAATAGTCTTTGCATTTAGAGAAAACATCTTCTTCTCCAAATTATTCCAATGGTTCATTGGAAGAGAAGACATTTTAAATCCGTTTTCGACTTTATGCCATAAATTCAAATCCAAAGAAAGTAAGAAAACTCTCATTCGAGTTTTCCAATAAGTGTAGTTCATCCCATTGAAAAAGGGAGGACGAATGAGATAGTAATCCTCTTGAAAGCCGAAATGAGTCATTTCTCTTGGGTGTTAAACCAACTAAGAAATAATGATGCTCTGATACCAACTGTTAGTATCAGAGCCTCGTAATTTCTCAATTGGTTTACGTTATTTCTCAGTTGGTTTACGTTGAAAACCAATTTCGAAAAGTTAATAACATGGAAGCATAAGGAAGCGTAGTGACTATCTAAGTAGTTTGCAGTATGTAAATGGCAAGAATAAAATGCAAACCAGAGAAGATGGCAGTTTATAGTGGTTCGGTCAATCGTGACGGACATCCACTCCTCCGATTCCTCTTCCGTCGAGGCCATCGGCATCCACTAACGATCTTCTTTTACTAGACAAAGATCAACCTCCTTCTTATACCCCTCTTCTCCTTTTACTGGGTTTAGGAGACAACCCTTACAAGCACTCACTCCTCTCAAACTAATCTAACACTTAGACTCAAAGAGGAGGATTCTCACAAGAGATTACAACAATATTTTTCTACTTTCAAACTCTTTGTGCTTGTATCCTTTAACTAGGGAAGAGAGGGGTATTTATATGTTAGAACCCTTGTAGATTCTAAACTTGGGGTTGATCTCTTTAGGGGATCGGCCTCCTTGGAACTCTATAGGGGTTCCTCCCTCCAAGTTGCTGCTCAAAGGCTGTAGAAAAGATTCATCTATTGCTATGAAAAGAGAAGGAATACATGGCTATTTATAGGGCTTCTAAACCCTAACTCCTAATAGGACTCCTACTTAATTCTCTTACTTCTAACCAACTCCTAGTAGGACTCATAGTCAAGACTCCTATTCCCTTACAACTCCTAATTCTTCTCTAAGAAAACACCTCCTACTTGAATGCTCCTCTCAATTAGGACTCTCCTAGCTAGAGTCCTAACAGAATGTCCCTCTCAATTAGGACTCTCATAGCTAGTGTCCTAACAGTTTTACATGAATGTCCCTCTCAATTAGGACTCTCCAAGCTAGAGTCCTAACAGACCTGCCCTCTTCAAATCAGCCTTGTCCTCGAGGCTGATGATTCGTGAATTATGGAAATTTGATCTTCAAGTCATCATAGTTCTCCCAAGTAGCATCTTCTATTGGTAGATTCGCCCACTTTATTAGCACTTCATTAGTGGGTCGTCGTCGTCGAGTCACGATCCGTCGATCAATAATGGCACTTGGCTGGGTCTGGAGTTCTCTTTGGGTAGTCATATTTGGTGGGTGGCTTTGGGCTGTCTCCAAGCACCTATTTAAAACTTCCGTCTGGCTGTTGGTTTGTGGGTGATATGTCGTACTCATTTTCAATTTAGTACCCTGCATATGGAATAACTTTGTCCAAAATCTGCTCTTGAAGATGCAAGTAGAATTTGTCACAAGCACAATGCGTCCCTTATAGCATAATTCTTTTGAGTCCCGATTGTAATGAGCCATGGGGCTTGGTGCTTCCTCCAATTTTTTTATAATCTTACTAGTATCTGAATCTTCCTGCCATTCCATCTTAATATCCTCAAGGAAGTCACTGGTCGGAAGTGAAACGGTCGAAACTTCAACTTGCTCGAGTAGCTGTGAAAGCGTATCTGCAAGAACATTCTCTTTCCCCCTTTTGTAAGTTATTTTAAAATCAAATCCAAGAAGTTTTGTTACCCATTTTTGCTGCTCAGGAGATGGTATCTTTTGCTCCAAAATGTACTTGAGGCTTTTATGGTCGGTTTTATTTTGAAATCGTCGACCAATCAAGTAGGGTCTCCACCTCGTTGCTGCACGCATAATGGCGAGCATCTCCTTATCATATGTTGACTTATTTTAATGGGAGGGAGATAATGCCTTGCTAGTGTATGCGAGTGGTCGACCATCTTGCATGAGAATGGCTCCAATTCTGACTCCAGATGCGTCGGCCTCAATAATAAAGAGTCGGTTAAAATATGGTAGTGTTAGCACCGACGTCGTCGTCATGGCTGCCTTAAGTTTGTCGAAGGCAACGAAGGCTCTATCCGACCATTGGAAGACATCTTTTTTTAGTAAGGAAGTAAGTGGTGCACTGATGTCGCCATAGTTTTTCACGAACTTGCAGTAGTAGCCTGTTAAACCCAGAAAGCCATGTAGTAATTTTACGTTCCTCGGGGTAGGCCAGTTTTGCATTGCTTCAATTTTGAAGGGGTCTTCTGCCACACCTTCCTCTGATATGATATGCCTAAGATATTCTACCTTCTTTTGAAGAAAGCAAAAATTCATAGTGGTTGTTGTGTGTTCAAAAGGTGGTTTTCGGTATGTCTTCTTCGCATACTTGTATTTGATGATACCCGGATCGAAGGTCCAGCTTTGTGAAGATTTGTGCTCCCTTTCATCAAGCAATTCATCTACTACTAGAATAGGGTATTTATCCTTGATGGTTATGCCATTGAGAGCTCGGTAGTTAACACATAATCGCCATGTTCTGTCCTTCTTTCGTATGGGGAGCACCGGTGAAGAGTAGGGGCTGCAACGTGGCCGAATAACTCCTGTTTCGAGCATCTCTTTTACAATCCATTCTATTTCATCCTTCTGGAGATGTGGATACTGATATAGCTGAGCATTTGCTGGAGGTTTTCCTGGAAGAATCGTTATATAATAATCATGCCGGCGGGTAAGAGGTAGGTTGCGCGGTTCGTCAAATATATCTAAAAATTCAGCAAGCAAAGGAAGTAGATTTGGATCTTCAAATTCTATTGACTCTCCCTTAGTTTGCTGGTCAAGTTGTACCAAAAAGCCACTGCATGCTTTATGCAAAACCTTCTTCATTTGTTGTGTGCAAATCATCATTACGTCGCCCCCACGTTTCCCGTGCAGTATCACCTGTTTCTCCTTACTGTAAAATTTCATAATTAGTTTCATAAAATTCTAAGAAAAATCACCTAATGTTGTCAACCATTTAATTCTGAGCATGGCCTCATGATCATCAAGAGGAAGAAGGAAGAAATATGCAATTATCTCTTGGTCCTGCAGCAATAGTTTCTCTTGCGGGCGCCTACGATCACACTTCAAAATCTGTCTGTCGGTGACCTTAACATCAAACCTGCAACGATTCTCGATAGGTAATGCCATTCGAATAGCAACCTTACTGTTTAGGATATTATTAGTGCTGCCCGTGTCGATGAAAACAGTGATCGGTTGTTGTTTGAGAAGGCCTCCAACTTTCATCGTTTGCGGGTTTGAGTAGCTGGCTAGTGCATGTACCGTAACTTCGGTCGATTGTGGCTCTTCTTCTGCATCTTCTTCTTTATGTTCAATGCTCTCTTCTGGATATTCAATGACCTTTTCTTCTACTGGTTCAATGATAAAAAGTCTCCCTTTACTACAGCGATGCTCATGGCTCCATGGCTCGTCGCAATGCCAACATAACCCCTTCGCAGATCGCTCCTGAAGCTCTTCTCTTGTCAACCTTTTTGGTGCAGGGACTCGGTCAACAATAGGGGGGGCTAAGGGCTTCAATATTGCTGGTTGAGGAGTGACCCTAGTCCTTCAAGCTTCATGGTTCAATTTCTCCTCTTGATGTCGTGAGAAAGAGATGGCTGCCATAAGCGTGTACGGTTGTCGCGCTTTAACTTCTCCTCGGATCTCCGGCTTCAAGCCCTCAATGAAGGTCCTTAATAGCTGTTTTTGAGACCAATCACAAGTTTGATTAGATAACCTTTCAAACCTGGTTTGGTACTCCTGAATGGTGGAGGTTTGTCGGATCTTTGCTAGTTGTTCGTCAATATTCTCGTAATTGATTGGTCTGAAGAGAATCAGTAGTCCTTCTTTGAATTGTCACCATGAAAGGACTCCATAAGTATATTCAAACCAACTAAACCACTGTATAGCATCCCCTTTAAGATGTATAGCTGCAATTTTCACCATAGATGCATCCGCGGTTTTATGGTACCGAAAATATCGCTCCGCGCGCGAGATCCAACCAATCGGGTCTCCTTCTTCCCATCTAGGGAAATCCACTCTCATGCATGGATAGTTGGGGTTGGTCATAAAGCTTCCCCTCTCTTGGAAGTCATATATTTGGGCTTGGTGTGATTGGGCAAAGCTCTCTCCTTGATATGATTTCTTCGGGCTTAGTGGTCGGCCCAATCTGAGTTCGGTAAAGAGCGTCCGAATCTTATCCTCCATTCGTGCCTCCAAGGCTTCGAATTTAGCATTGATTGCCTCCTTAGATGCCATAGTATATGTCTCCAAATCTGTGATGTTAAGATCTCTCTTTTGTTGTTGGGTTAAAGGCATGTATAGGTTGAGAGAAGTGATGGTCGAAAGGGTTAGTGGATTGGTGGATGTAGGCTGCGGTTTAGGCTTGTTTTGTTGCTGTTTTGGGTGCAGTTTGAGGGTGTGGTTTGGTAGAGTTTTAGGGCTATGGATGAAAGGTTTAGATCTATGGTAGATGGTAGCAAAGGTTTGATAGAAATCAGTGAAAGTTTGCTGCAGAATTGTATTGTCTTGTAAGAGCAGAATTATCGTCGAAGAAACAGCAGTTTCTCGACGAAATTTCCACCAAAAACTTGAGAGATTTGAGGAGGGAATTGACAGCAATATCTCAGTTTATATGACAGCAAGGATGTCTAATTTGATCAAAAAAATTTCGGCAGTAACAGCAAGAAAATTGATGCAAGTTGCGATAGCAGAATTATTGTCGAAAAATTTCAGCAGGTTATGATAAAAATTTGCAGCAACAGAAAATCATTTTTAGAGATGAATTCCTCAATAGGTCAATCTTAGATGGAAGCCAAGATGATCTATAAATTGTATAAGAAATTTCATTCAAAAAAGATTGCAAATAGATGGGTTAAGGCAACAATATACGGCTAAAATTTTTTGCAGCATAGATTTTTAAGTATAGCAGATTGGTCATAAAAGATCAGTAGTTTATATTGAGAATTTTTTGATGAAACCAAAGGGAAATCTACTGTTAGGAAGTATCAAAGCTATCATAAAAATTTCGTAGAGATTTGGATAGAAACAGCATAGTATCGAGATCAAACAAACAGTGCTATGCAGTAGAAATTTTACAGTGCAGATTTTTAAGTATAGCATATTAGATGTAAAAGATCAATGGTTTATATTGAGAATTTTTCGAAAAAACCAAAGGGAAATCTGCTGTTAGGAAGTGTCAAAGATGTCATAAAAATTCATAGAAATTTGGATAGAAAAAACACAGTAGCAAGATCAAACAGATGGTGCTATGCGGCTAGAATTCTGCAATGTATCTTTTGTCGTAGAGATGAAAACTTTGTGACGAAAGGTTTATGCAGCAATATAGGAACATTTTTATTTTTTTTTGGATTTTCGAATAAGGATAACTAAATTGTAGTAGCAGTAAGGTAGAAAACCAGAACCTGTTGCAATTCACGGGGAGATTAAAGGATGATCTGCGGTGGTGGAGATGACGGCGGGATTTGGCAACGATCTCTTAAGCAATTGTGGGAATTGCTTTGGGCGGTTGTGGAGGGTTGATGGATGGCTGTGGAAGGGCAGCGAGACGCCAAGAACGTTGCTCTGATACCAGGTGTTAGAACCATTGTAGATTCTAAACTTGGGGTTGATCTCTTTAGGGGATCGGCCTCCTTGGAACTCTATAGGGGTTCCTCCCTCCAAGTTGCTGCTCAAAGGCTGAAGAAAAGATTCATCTATTGCTTATGAAAAGAGAAGGAATACATGGCTATTTATAGGGCTTCTAAACCCTAACTCCTAATAGAACTCCTACTTAAGACTCTTACTTCTAACCAACTCCTAGTAGGACTCATAGTCAAGACTCCTATTCCCTTACAACTCCTAATTCTTCTCTAAGAAAACACCTCCTACTTGAATGCTCCTCTCAATTAGGACTCTCCTAGCTAGAGTCCTAATAGAATGTCCCTCTCAATTAGGACTCTCCTAGCTAGTGTCCGAACAGTTTTATATGAATGTCCCTCTCAATTAGGACTCTCCAAGCTAGAGTCCTAACATTATAGGCTTCAAGTTGATTCAAACTTGGAGCCTAAAAATATCTTATCACGGGTTCCTCGGGCACGGGTGGTACCACCACCTGCGTTGGACGGTACCACTGCCTAGTGTCAGTTTGGCTGACATTGCCCTGGGCGGTACCACCACCCAGGTCTGGCGGTACCACCGCCTAGGGGGTAGTGCTGGGCGGTAACACCACCTGGCACCCTGCCAAGGGTGGCACAACGTCCTAGACTTGCGGTATCACTGCTTGACATAGTCTCGAAGACTGTGCCACGATGTTGAGATTTCTTGGGGCATTGTTTGGGCTTCTTATTGGGCCCAACACAATTCTTACATGGGCTTAGTAGGCCCATAATTGGGTTGGCCCAATCCAAGCCCAATTACGTGCTAACTACGATTCCTAAGACATATTCTAAGCTAAACAAAGTTTGTAAGTCTATTCTTCTAGCGAGCTTCCGACGATCTTTCGACGAACTTTCGACGATCTCTCGGTAATGTTCCGGCGGACTCCCGGCAAGCTCCTGGACTTCACAATGATCTTCTTGGTGAGTTTCGATGAGCTTCTCTGGTAAGCTTCGAGACTTCTCGGCTGGTTCCTCCAGAACTTCCGACGAACTCTCGAACTCCCAACGTGATCGCGTCCTTGACTCTGGGAGTTCATTTTGCTTCATGCCTTGCTATCGTAGTTAATCCTGCACGTGTAAAACAATCTTCGATCTAGACAATTAATACTAAGCATTAATCAAGTTGTTCGGCATGTCATTGCTCTCTCGATGCTTCGTCCGATTCTTCGGCGCATCGTCCTCTCCTACGACCTATTGCCTAATCAGCCGATTGACTCCGCAACTCTGATATCCTTGGTGCAATGTCTGCTCTTTTTAGCCTGATGCCTGAATCCATAGCCTGAAGCCTTCTGTTGATATGTCGACCAATTCACAGGCCTTACGTCCAATCTTCTGACTTGTTCCTTTGGCCCAACATGATTTTTCCTACTTTAATTGTCTCATCCTAATCGAAGCATCCTACATCACTCAAAACATATATTAAAACATAAACACATATTGATTGGTTTCATCATCAAAATCTAAGATTCAACAGAGATTTGGGTAGTGATTTGAAGAGCGTTATTATAGCCCTATTGTATGGATTACCACTAGAGAGGAGGGTGCTTGACCTCCTTCATCCTCTCCTACACATCTATAGGGATTCAGGTATATACGATCTCCCTAGGTAAAATACATTTATCTCATACTTGAACTTAAGTTTCGTAAGTTTTTACGCACCAATCTTCGCACAACGACGAATACCTTTTTGAAAAATTTGGGGTTTTTGTTTTATGTTCTTCCGCTACGTATATGATGTCACCCCTTAATTTTCCTATAGCTACCACCGCCAAGACAACCTAGGAGGCCGAGCCTCGAGCAGTGCCACTGCTTGGGCCAACTAAGGGTCGCTAAATGGGCTTTCTCCTTTGCCCAAAACAACCCCAACTCAAACCCAATAGGTCCCTAATTGAGTTGGCATTATTTCACCCTAAAATCGACTCAATTAGACCTAAACTAACTCGATCAAAACACACATGATTATTGCTAGTCATAGATGCCATGCAAGTCAATCATGTGAGTGATGACACATGTGACATGACACTTACTCTTTTTCCTTATTATATTATTTGGTATTTTATCACTCTATATTGCTTGTTGCATTAATATATATTATGATGTCAATGGATCTATGCAATGAGAATCGGATTATAATGAGATCACAATAATAAGACTGATTCGCCTTTAAACATAGACTTTAAATAATCCTGATCATAAGTTACTCGAGAGGGACATCGAGATAATTGGAGAGGGACATCGAGATAACCAAACAAACTAGTGTACTATATACCCGTCCATATGATGGATATAGTTGGTCTCATAGCTGCTCGTATGGGGACACTAGGGATATAGTGCAGGTGCTCATTGGAGAATGAGTTTACTGATCGATCTACTCATACTGGATGGTTGATGATGTCTTATTGTCAAACAGTGATTTCGTAGTCCCAGTGGTGTATCTAGTCCTTAGACTCGAGATACCAAAGATGTCTTATATGAGTTCTCCACTCTTTGATACCGGATTTATAGTCTTGGAAGTTCCAAATCTAACACAGTTGGTAATCGGGAGTGATAGCTAACCTTACAAGGGCTATTGAGTATCGATAGAGGATTATTCGTTCTCGGTGTTATGAGAGGAATATTCTATGTATTCTTGCATAGACAAATCATTGGCCAAGATCATTCAGATTGAGAGATAAAGAGTTCTCCGGGAGAATCCGATTAGAGTAAGACTCGAGTAGAAACCATTTGGGGCCTAACAGCACCATGCCCGGTATACGATCTCTAGAGTATTAGATAGATGAGGGACTATAAATACATAGTAATTGAGGATAGATAAGTCCAATAGATTGGATTCCCCTATATTGTTTGGGGATTACGGCATAGTAGCCTAGTACGTTTGTAGTCGATGAGTCGAGTGAATTATTATAGAGATAATAATTCATTGAGTTAGAAGGAGTTCTGACAGGTATGACTTACGACCAACTCGATATTGAGCCTAGAGGGTCACACACAAATGGTAGGTGTTGCGATGAGTAAACGTTCGAATATAAGATATCCATTGGAGCTCCTATCTTATTGGATATCCAATAAGCCCTTGAATTTTTGGATCATATTGATGAGATCCAATAAGAGCCAATGAGAGATTATTGGGTAGAGACCCACTAATCTAAGAGGCTTTGATAGTTTGATGGAGATCTAGTACCCAATATGATAGAATCTATCAGGGTTAAGTTGATAGAGGACCTCTATAAATAGGAGGGAACCAAAGGGCCATGGGCTAGGTTCTTTTTTTCTACCAACTCCTATCCTCCTCTCTCCCTCTCCTCCTCACACTATAGCCCCTATTTGGGGCATGTGGACAACAAGAAGTAGTAGCCCCTTCTTGATTATGTGGTGCACGCGTGGAAGAGTTTTGGGCAGTGATTTGAGGAAGGTCTGCTAGTTATACTGCAAGCCAATCACGTGAGTGATGACACGTACGACTTGACACATAGTCCTTTTACTTATTATTTTTATTTGGTATTTTATCACTTTATATTACCTATTGCATAAATATATTATGATGTCCATGAATCTGTGCAATGGTAATCGGATCGTGATGAGATTACGATAATTAGACCGATTCAACTTTAAACACAGATCTTAAATAATATTGGTCATAGGTTACTTGAGAAAGACATTGAGATAACTGGACAGACTAGTGTATTGTATGATCATCCATATGATGGATGCAACTGGTCTCATAGCTGCTCATGTGAGGACACTTGTTAGGATCAAGTCAGCACTAAGAGGAGGGATGAATTAGTGCTTTTCTATAAATTGCATCAAGTCGGTAAACTTCGTTTCGATTAAACATGTATTAGAAATGTGTTTAACAAAAAGAGAGTGTGAAGTGGAGTAAGCAGCCAAGTCAATAGGCAGTATAAAAAAAAGTAGAATAGAGATGACAAGGAAGAGATCACACCGGATTTATAGTGGTTCGGTCATTGTGACCTACGTCCACTCTTGATTTCTCCTCGTTGAGGCCACTAGCATCCACTAATAGTCTTCCTTCAATGGGCGAAGACTAACCACCATATTACAATACTTACTCCTTTTTATATGTTTAGGAGACAACCCTTATAAACCTCACACATCTCTTAGATTAATCACAAAGCTAAAGAAAGAGGAGGACACTTAGCATTTTTTTCACACTTTCACAACCCAATATCATAAGACTTTTGTTCACACTTTCATTGCTCTTTTATGTAGGAAAGAGTGGGGTATTTATAGGCCCTAATGGCTTTAGAATTGGAGCTAAAAAGTGTCTCATCTCGGGTTTCCGGAGTACTAGCGATACCACCGCCTACAACCGCCTACAGACTGACATTGGGTGGTACCACCGCCCAGTTTAGGTGGTATCACTACTAGTTATAGGTGCCCAGCAAGCCAATCACTTGAGTGATTAACACGTGTGACTTGACACATAATCTTTTTGCTTATTATATTTTGGCATTTATCACTTTATATTGACTATTGCATATATGCATGTATATATTGTGATGTCCTTGGATTTGTGCAATGGGAATCGGATCGTGATGAGATCACGATAATGAGACCGATTCACCTTTAAATAAAGATCCTAAATAATCCTAGTCATAGGTTACTCGAGAGAGGCATCAAGATAACCGGATAGATTAGTGTGTTGTATACCCGTCCATATGATGGATGCAGTTGATCTCATAGCTACTCGTGTGGGGACATTAGGGATATAATACAGGTGTTCATTGGAGAATGAGTTCACTGATTGATCCTCTTACGAAATGCTGGATGGTTGATGATGCCTGATTGCTAGATAGCGATTCCATAGTCTCAGTGGTATATATGCTCCTTAGACTTGAGACACCAAGGATGTCCTATATGAGTACTCCATTCTTTGATACCGGACTTGTAGGTTTGGATGTCCTAGATCTAGTATAGCCTTGGAAGTGGTAGTCGACCTTACGAGGGCTATTAAGTGTCGATAGAGGATCATCCACTCTCGGCGTCATGAGAGGAATATCTCATGTGTTCTTACTCAGACAAATCCCTGGCCAGGGTCATTCGGATTGAAAAAGAGTTTTCCGGGAGAATCCGATTAAAGTAAGACTCGAGTTGAAACTGTATGGGTTTGACAACGCCATACCTGGTATATGGTCTCTGAATATTAGATGGATGAGGGACTATAGGTACACGGTAACTAAGGATAATCAGGTCCAATGGATTGGATTCCCCTGTATCATTTGGGGATTGCGGTGTAGTAGCCAAGTACGTCCGTAGTCGATGAGTCAAGTGAATTATTTTGGAGATAATAATTCAATGAGCTAGAAGGAGTTCTGATAGGTATGACTCATGGCCAGCTCGATATTAGGCCGAGAGGGTCACACACATATGGTAGGCGTTGCGATGAGTAGAGGTTCGGTTATGAGATATCCGTCGGAGCCCCTATCTTATTAGATATCCAATAAGCCCCTGAATTATTGGATCCTATGAAAGAGATCCAATAAAAGCTCATGGCAGATTATTAGATAGAGATCCACTAATATAAGAGGCTTGGGTAATTGGATACATATTCATTACCCAATAGGGGAGGATCCATTAGGGTTTGATAGGGTACCTCTATAAATAGGAGGGATTCAATGGTTCATAGGCTAGAGCCTTTGCTTGTCTCTCATATTCTCCTCCCTCTCTCTAGGTCTAGAGTTTTAAGGAGCGTCATCGTAGTCCTACTGTGTGGATCACCTTTAGAGAGGAGGACGCTTGACCTCCTTCACCCTCTCCTAGAGATTTGTAAGGAAACAAGGATATACGATCTCCCTATGTAACATAATCTATTTTATACACAGTTTATTTCACGGATTTTTGCGCATCAATCTTCGCACGATGACGAACATCTCTTTGGGAATAGGGGATTTTGTTTTTTATTTTTTCGCTGTACATGTGATGTCGCCCCTAAGATTTTCCAATAGTGGTATCAGATGTTATTCGTGCGATAAATTAGTTTTGAACTATGTGTATTGTGTTTTGGAGAAACTTTTAATGTTAAAATCATTGACGCAAAAGCAAGAAAGTGCAGTAATATTTGGTGCCCTCGATTTGCATGCGTGCAGCCACCTGCAACGGCAGCCAAGCCGCACAGCGCCGACACATGCGCAAGCGCTGTGCGTGCAGCTGCCGGCCGGCAGCCTGCTTGCAGCAGGCTTGCGGCCGACGGGGCTGGCAGCCCGCGGACAGAGGCGCCACGGGGTAGCGGCGCCTGCGACCGTTTCTCCTGCGGGGTGAAGCGCCACAGGGCAGCGGCGCCTGCAGTCGCTGCTCCCGCGAGCAAATCCCCCAGCAGGGGTGGCCGCCCGGCAGGGCAGCACCGCTTGCGGGCGTTGCCCCGCGAGCAGAACTATCCGCCGAGGCAGCGACGCCCGCTCACGAGGGTGCCCACCTGCAGGGGCTGCGCTGCCCGCGGGCGAGTCGCCCGCAGGCAGGGGTAGCGCCCCCGCCCCCTGCCCCACAGGCCGCCGTCGCTGCCACCCTATTGGGGAGAAAGGGATTAGGGCATTCTTGGGCAAAAAAATAGTTTTGCCCCTATAAATTTAGGAAATTCCAATTCTGTCCTTTTATCAAAATTATGAAAATACCCCTTAGAATTCAAAAAATTTCCTACATGTCTCTGATTTCAAAAATATTAATTAATTAAAAGATTTAATTGATTATTATTTTTTATTATTATCTAGTAGTCCTAAATGATGATGGTTTATATATGTGATGTATGATATGTGGACGGATGATCATCGACCGTGTGATGTGTGTACTTGTGATTATTATTATTGGGGCCTACGAGCCTCCATTATATTTCTCGTTTATTGTCGGGTCTGCGTGCATATGATTAAGTTGTAATCATACGAGGAGGCACAACGGGAGCGTGGAAGCGATAGCGGGACCCACGAGACGGACGATCGCGATGCATGGAAATGCATCAAGATGTCGATAGAACCGACGAGGACGAGATGGACGATCACAGGGCATGGAGATGCATCGTTGCATATATAGATCTTGATGTGAGTGATTAGGCCTACTGGCTCGGGCCTAATCACATTAGGTTGTAGTCCATGATCATCTGGTGTGATTGCTTATACACTACTAGATACGTATATTTATTTGCATGCGATGTATGTTAGGATCAGGGTCGACAATAAGAGGGGGGGGGGGGGGGGAGGGGGTGAATTAGTACAGCGGTAAAATCACGACGGTTTAAACACTTTCGTACGATAAAATCGTTTCTAACATAAAATCATTTTCGGAAACTTAACTTAAATTGAAAACATACGAAAGTGTAGTTGATGTAAAGCAATGGAGGCAGTTTGCAGTTAAGATAAATAGCAAAAAGTAAATGCAAACCAAGGTTTAGAGTGGTTCGGTTAATCTTGACCTTCATCCACTTTTGGCTTCCTCCTCCGACGAGATCACCGACGTCCACTAGAGGCCTTCCTTTAATAGGCGAAGGCCAATCACCTTTTACACCCCTCTTCTCCTTTTACCGGGTTTAGGAGACAACCCTTACAAGCACTCACTTACTCCTCTCTTAAACTAGTCTAACACTTAAAAGAGGGAGAGGAGATCACAACAAGATTTTAGCAACGTTTCTTTCTTTTTAGACTCTCTGTGCTTGTATGTTTTAAACAAGGATGAGAGGGATATTTATAGGCTTCAAGTTGATTCAAACTTGGAGCCTAAAAACATCTTATCTCGGGTTCCCCAAGCAAGGGCGGTACCACCGACTAGTGTCAGTCGACACTAACACTGTCTTGGGCGGTACCATCGCCTGGGGTGCTATGCTGGGCGATACCACCACCCAAACTGGTGGTAGCATCGCTTGGCACCCTGCTAGGGGCGGTATAACCACCCAGATTGGTGGTACCACCGCCTAACATAATCTCGAAGATTGTGCCATGATGGTGAGACTCCTTGGGGCATTGTTTGGGCCTCTTATTGGGCCCAACACAGTCCTTAATGGGCCTAGCTGGCCCCTAATTGGGTTGGCCTAAATCCAAGCCCAATTATGTGCTAACTATGAAATCCTAAGATATTTGCTAAGCTAAACAAGTCCCTATATCATTCTTCCAGCGAGCTTCCGGCGATCTTCTAGTGAACTTCCGATGATCTCTCGGTAATGTTCCAACGGACTCCTAGCAAGCTTCTGGACTTCACGATGATCTTCTTAGCGAGTTCCGATGAGCTTCTCTAGCAAGCTCCGTGACTTCTCGGTTGGTTCCGTCAGAACTTCCGACGAACGTCCGGACTTTCGATGAACTCTCAAACTCCCAACATGATCGCGTTCTTGACTTCGAAACTTCATTTTTCTTTATGTCTTGCTATCGTAGTTAATCCTACACATGTAAAAATATACTTCGATCTAGACAGTTACTACTAAGCATTAATTAAGTTGTCGGGCATGTCATTGATCCCTCGACGCTTCATCCGATTCTTCGACGCATCGTCCTCTCTTGCAGCCTATTGTCCAATCGGCCAGTTGACTCCATAACTCTGATATTCTTGGCGCAATATCCACTCTTCTTGGCCCGATGCTCGAATTCATGGCCTGAAGCCTTCTGTCAATATGTCGATCGATCCTTCGGCCCGACATCCAATCTTCTATCAAGTTTTCCCCCGGCATAACATGATTCTTCCTGCTTTACTTATCTCATCCTGATTGAAGCATCTCGTGTCACTCAAAACGCAGATTAAAACATAAACACTTATCAATTGATTTCATCATCAAAATTAGAGATTTAATAATGTAGATATATATTAAATATGTATATGTGTGACATGTCATATTAGGAGACTAAATCATAGAAACCCCTCTCTCGATAATATTAAGTCGGTAAACGTGAGGCAATTAGATTGACCCATGTGGCCTTCCATCATTATAGGTATGGACCGATTCCCGGTGTAGGTTGAGTTGGTCGAGTCCCTCGAGACTCACCTATATCATGATTCGCTATCTTGCCTATGGCATCGAGATGTTACCGGTGACCTGAGGACATGGTATACTTGGTCAAGTCTCTCGAGGGTATATCATTGAATCAAACTCATCTTGTAATGGTTGTGTTGACTTAACCGAGCATTATGGTTAGTCGAGTCCCTCGAGACCATGGTGATTCGGAGGCCGAACAGGATGGGAATTACAAGGAGTTGTGATCGGCAAGAGTTGCCTACCTTTTGGGCTTAGTGTGATTGGTCGAGTCTCTCGAGGTTACACTAAGACGCTGATTGGATCCTAATCCCCACTAGAAGTCTGCTGGAGACTTCCGTTTCACGTGTTGAGGGTGTTGTATGACTCACTAGTAAAATAATGGGAGCATATTAAGATAGAAGTTCATATCTTGATTGTTTATTTCTTGCAAAATGCATGTTATTCATTTTTACTGCATCTATATTTTTAGAAAATATCGCTTTCAAATTCCCTTACGTGGCATACTTGATGTCATCCGCCTCACTTGTCCAAATTATACAGATTGGCTCCGCAACTTGATAATTGTTCTCATAGTGGAGAAAATAGCGTACGTCCTTGATATAGTGATGCCTACGCTCGAGGAAGGGGCAAGCGAGGATGAGATCACTAGCTACATGAAGAACATTGATGACTCCACTCTTACTTAGTGTTACATGTTAGGCTCTATGACTCTTGAGTTATAGAGACAACATGAAAAGATGGATGCCAGATCCATTCTCCTACATGTCTGTAAATTATTTCAGGAACAAGGAAGGACTCAGCGATATGAGATATCCAAGAGCCTCTTTCGCACTAGGATAACTGAGGGGACACCAGTTCAGAACCATGTCCTAAAGATGATTGAGTGGATAGAGAAACTCATAAGTCTAGGAATGGTCCTAGAGGATAACTTATATGTAGACACTATACTTCAGTCCCTACCAGATTCCTTTTCACAGTTCATAATGAATAAGCTTGAGGTGACTCACCTAGAGCTCCTTAATATTTTGAGGGAGGCAGAGAGCACTATAAAAAAAGAAGTTAGTTCTCTATACTGGTGAGACCAGAAAGAAAAGGAAAGCAGAAAAGTCCCTTAAAAAAGGCAAGGGCAAGGGTAGACCAAGAAAAGGAATAAGGAAGGACTCAGCGATATGAGATACACAAGAGCCTCTTTCGTGCTAGGATGACTAAGGGGACATCGGTTCAAAACCATGTCCTAAAGATGATTGAGTGGATAAAGAAACTCACAAGTCTAGGAATGGTACTAGAGGATAACTTATGTGTGGACATTATGCTTTAGTTCCTACTAGATTCCTTTTGACAGTTCATAATGAATTTTAATATGAATAAGCTTGAGATGAGTATTGGATACCGGTAGTGCTTATCATATTTACAATTTGTTGCAAGTTCTAACAAGGCCTAGGAGACTGAAGAGAGGCGAGATGGACCTCAAGATGGGCAATGAAGCAAAAGTTACTACAATAGCTATTGGCGAGGTCGCCTTACATCTATATGGTGGAGCTATTATTGCATTGGATGCAAGTTATTTTATTCCTTCTATTATAAAAAATATTATCTCCATTTTATGTTTGACAATTAGTAGATATAAATTAGTTTTTTAGAATAATGGTTGTTCAATATTATTAGATGATGAGATCATCATAAGAGGAACATTATATAATGGTTTGCTTATGCTAGACACTACTCCACATATAATGAATGTAAGTGTGTCTAAGAGAAAACGAGATGAGGTGAACAGTGCATACATGTGGCATTGTAGGCTAGGCCATATCCATGAGGGAATGATTCAGAAGTTGCTAAAGGATAGATATCTAGATCCATTCGACTATGAGTCATATGCAACTTACGAGCCTTGCCTTCATGGAAAACTGACCAACTCTCCATTTAGTGGAACTAGAGAGAGAGAGTCACTGAGCTATTAGAACTTATACATAGTGATGTATGTGGACCAATGTCAACTCATGCTATTAGTGGTTACTCCTACTTCATTACCTTTACTGATGATTTCTTAAGGTATAGATTTATGTACTAAATGAAGTACAAGTCCGAGACCTTTGAGAAATTCAGAGAGTATAAGAATAAAATGGAGAACTAGACTGGAAAGAGTATCAAGACTCTTTGATCAGATTGAGGAGTTGAGTACTTGAGTACAAAGTTCATCTAGTTCCTCAAGGATCATGGGATTTTATCCCAATGGATACCTCCTTATACACCTCAACTCAATGGTGTATCTGAAAGGAGAAATCGTACGTTATTAGACATGGTACGATCCATGATGAGTTTCGCTACCTACCCATCTCATTATGGGGATATGCCCTAGCGACTACAGCTTACCTTCTGAACAAAGTTCCAACTAAGTCGGTAGTGTCTTGTTATGACTCTAGCTAGGAGAGTCCTAATTGAGAGGGACATTCATGTAAAACTGTTAGAACTTTAGCTAGGAGAGTCCTAATTGAGAGGGACATTCTGTTAGGACTCTAGCTAAGAGAGTCCTAATTAAGAGGGACATTCATGTAGGAGGTTTTTTTCTTAGAGAAGAATTAGGAGTTGTAAGGGAATAGGAGTCTTGAGTAGGAGTCCTATTAGGAGTTTGTTAGAAGTAAGAGTCTTAAGTAGGAGTCCTATTAGGAGTTAGGGTTTAGAAGCCCTATAAATAGCCATGTATTCCTCCTCTTTTCTCAAGCAATAGATGAATCTTTTCTGCAGCCTTTGAGCAGCAACTTGGAGGGAGGAACCCCTATAGAGTTCCAAGGAGGCCGATCCCCTAAAGAGATCAACCCCAAGTTTAGAATCTACAAGGGTTCTAACACCTGGTATCAGAGCAACGTTCTTGGCATCTCGCTGCCCTTCCACAGCTATCCATCAACCCTCCACAACCGTCCAAAGCAATTCCCACAATTGCTTAAAAGTTCATCGCCGAATTCCGCCATCATCTCCACCACCACGGATCATCCTTTGATCTCCCCGTGAATTGCAACAGGTTCTGGTTTTCTACCTTACTTCAGTTGCAATTTAGTTATCTTTATTTGAAAACTCCAAAAAAAATTATTCCTATATTGCTGCATAAACTTTTCATCAAAAAGTTTTCATCTCTACGACGAAAGATACATTGCAGAATTCCAACCGTATAGCACTGTCTGTTTGATCTTGCTACTATGTTTTTTCTATCCAATTCTCCACAAAATTTTATGACATCTTTGACACTTCCTAACAGCAGATTTCCCTTTGGTTTTGTCAAAAAATTCTCAATATAAACCATTGATATTTTACATCTAATCTGCTATACTTGAAAATATGCACCGTAAAATTTCAACCGCATAGCACTGATTGTTTGATCTTGATACTACGTTGTTTCTATCCAAATCCCTACGAAATTTTTATGATAGCTTTGAGACTTCCTAATAGTGGATTTCCCTTTGGTTTCATCAAAAAATTCTCAATATAAACTTCTGATCTTTTACATCCAATCTGCTATACTTAAAAATCTATGCTGTAGAAAATTTCAGCCGCATATTGTTGCCTTAACCCATCTATTTGCAATCTTTTTTGAATAAAATTTCTTATGCACTTTATAGATCATCTTGGCTTCCATCTAAGATTGATCTATTGAGGAATTCATCTCAAAAACTAATTTTTGTGTTGCTATAAATTTTCATCGTAAACTGCTGAAATTTTTCGACGAGAATTCTGCTATCGCAACTTGCACCAATTTCCTTGCTGTTATACTGACGAAATTTTCTTGATTAAATTAGTCATCCTTGCTGTCATATAAACTGTGATTTTTCTATCAATTCCCTCCTCAATTCTCTCAAGATTTTGGTGGAAATTACGTCGAGAAACCACTGTTTCTTCGACGATAATTCTGCTCTTACAAGACAGCACATACTTGCTGCAACTTCCACTGATTTCTCTCAAACCTTTGCTGCCATCTGCCACAAATCCAAAACTTTCATCCACAGCCCTAAAACTCCACCAAACCACACCCTCAAACTGCACCCAAAACAGCCACAAAACAAGCTTAAATCGTAGCCTACATCCACCGATCCACCAACCCTTTCGACCATCACTTCTCTCAACCTATACATGCCTTTAATCTGACAGCAAAAGAGAGATCTTAACATCATAGATTTGGAGGCATATACTATGGCATCTAAGGAGGTAATCAATGCTAAATTCGAAGCCTTGGAGGCGCGAATGGAGGATAAGATTTGGACGCTCTTTACCGAACTCAGATTGGGCCGGCTACTAAGCCCGAAAAAATCATATCACGGAGAGAGCTTTGCCCAATCGCACCAGGCCCAAAGAGATGAGTTCCAAGGGAGGGGAGACTCTATGATCGATCCCAACTATTCACGCATAAGGGTGGACTTCCCTAGATGGGAAGAAGGAGACCCGATTGGTTGGATCTTGCACGCGGAGCGATATTTTCGGTACCACAAAACCGCGGATGCATCTATGGTGAAAATTGCAGCTATACATCTTGAAGGGGATGCTATACAGTGGTTTGACTAGTTTGAACATACTTATGGAGTCCTTTCATGGCAACAATTCAAAGAAGGACTGCTGATCTGCTTCAGACCAACCGATTACGAGAATATTGACGGACAACTAGCAAAGATCCGACAAACCTCCACCAGTCAGGAGTACCAAACCAGGTTTGAAAGGTTATCTAATCAAACTCTTGATTGGTCTCAAAAATAGCTATTGAGGACCTTTATTGAGGGCTTGAAGCCGGAGATCCGAGGAGAAGTTAAAGCGCGACAACCGTACACGCTTATGGCAGCCATCTCTTTCGCACGACATCAAGAGGAGCAATTGAACCATGAAGCTCGAAGGACTAGGGTCACTCCTCAACCAGTAATATTGAAGCCCTTAGCCCCCCTACTGTTGACCGAGTCCCTGCACCAAAAAGGTTGACAAGAGAAGAACTTCAGGAGCGATCTGCGAAGGGGTTATGTTGGCATTGCGACGAGCCGTGGAGCCATGAGGATCGCTGTAGTAAAGGGAGACCTTTTATCATTGAACCAGTAGAAGAAGAGGTCATTGAACATCTAGAAGAGAGCATTGAACATAAAGAAGAATATGCAGAAGAAGAGCCACAACCGACTGAAGTTACGGTACATGCACTGGCCAGCTACTCAAACCCGCAAATGATGAAAGTTGGAGGCCTTCTCAAACAACAACTGATCACTGTTTTCATCGACACGGGCAGCACTAATAATATTCTAAACAGTAAGGTTGCTATCCAAATGGCATTACCTATCGAGAATCATTGCAGGTTTGATGTTAAGGTCACCGACAGACGGATTTTGAAGTGTGATCGTAGGCGCCCGCAGGAGAAACTATTGCTGCAGGACCAAGAGATAATTGCAGATTTCTTCCTTCTCCCTCTTGATAATGATGAGGCCATGCTCAGAATTAAATGGTTGACAACATTAGGTGATTTTTCTTGAAATTTTATGAAACTAATTATGAAATTTTACAGTAAGGAGAAATAGGTGATACTGCACGGGAAACGTGGGGGCGACGTAACGATGATTTGCACACAACAAATGAAGAAGGTTTTGCATAAAGCATGCAGTGGATTTTTGGTATAACTTGAGCAGCAAACTAAGGGAGAGCCAACAAAATTGGAAGATCCAAATCTACTTCCTTTGCTTGCTGAATTTTCAAATATATTTGACGAACTACGCAACCTACCTCTTACCCGTCGGCATGATCATTGTATAACGATTCTTCCAGGCCAATCTCCAGCAAATGCTCAGCCATATCAGTATCCACATCTCCAGAAGGATGAAATAGAAAGGATTGTAAAAGAGATGCTCAAAACAGGAGTTATTCGACCATGTTGTAGCCCCTACTCTTCACCGATGCTCCTCATACGAAAGAAGGATGGAATATGGCGATTATGTGTTGATTACCGAATTCTCAATGGCATAACCATCAAGGATAAATACCCTATTCCAGTAGTAGATGAGTTACAAGATGAAAGGGAGCACAAATCTTCACAAAGCTGGACCTTCGATCCGGGTATCATCAAATACGAGTATGCGAAGAAGACATACCGAAAACCACCTTTTGAACACACAATAACCTCTATGAATTTTTGCTTTCTTCAAAAGAAGGTGGAATATCTTGGGCATATCATATTAGAGGAAGGTGTGGCAGTAGACCCCTTCAAAATTGGAGCAATGCAAAATTGGTTGACCCCGAGGAACATAAAATTGCTACATGGCTTTCTGGGTTTAACAGGCTACTACTGCAAGTTCGTGAAAAACTATGAAGAGATCAGTGCACCACTTACTTCCTTTCTGAAAAAAGATGTCTTCCAATGGTCGGACAGAGCCTCCGTTGCCTTCGACAAACTTAAGGCAGCCATGACGACGACGCCGGTGCTAACACTACCAGATTTCAACCGACCCTTCATTATTGAGGCCGACACATCTGGAGTCGGAATTGGAGCAATTCTCATGCAAGATGGTCGACCACTCGCATACACTAGCAAGGCATTATCTCCCTCCCATCAAAATAAGTCAACATATGATAAGGAGATGCTCGCCATTGTGCGCGCAGCAACGAGGTGGAGACCCTACTTGATTGGTTGACGATTTCAAATTAAAACCGACCATAAAAGCCTCAAGTACTTTTTGGAGCGAAAGATATCATCCCCTGAGCAGCAAAACTGGGTAACAAAACTTCTTGGATTTGATTATGAAATAACTTACAAAAAGGGGAAAGAGAATGTTCTTGTAGATGCGCTTTCGCAGCTACCCAAGCAAGCTGAAGTTTTGGCCATTTCACTTCCGACCAGCGACTTCCTTGAGGATATTAAGATGGAATGGCTGGAAGATTCAGAGACTAGTAAGATTATAAAAAAATTGGAGGAAGCACCAAGCTCCGTAGCTCATTACAATTGGGACTCAAAAGAATTACACTATAAGAGTACTAAATTGAAAAGGAGTATGTCATATCACTCACAAACCGACGGCCAAACAGAAGTTGTAAATAGGTGCTTGGAGATAGCCCAAAGCCACCCACCAAATATGACTACCTAAGGAGGACTTCAGACTCAGCCAAGTGCCATTATTGATCAACGGATTATGACTCGACGACGATGATCCACTACTGAATTGCTAATACAGTGGGCAAACCTACTAACAGAAGATGCCACTTTGGATAACTATGATGACTTGAAGATCAAATTCCCAAAATTCATGAATCATCAGCCTCGAGGACAAGGCTGATTTGAAGAGGGCGGGTTTCTTAGGACTCTAGCTAGGAGAGTCCTAATTGAGAGGGACATTCATGTAAAACTGTTAGGACTTTAGCCAGGAGAGTCCTAATTGAGAGGGACATTCTGTTAGGACTCTAGCTAAGAGAGTCCTAATTGAGAGGGACATTCATGAGACAATTAAACCAGGAAAAATCATGTTGGGCCGGAGGAACATGTTAGAAGATTAGATGTCGGGCCGGTGGATCAATCGACGTATCGAAAGAAGGCTTCGGGCCGTGGATTCGGGCATCGAGCCAAGAAGAGTGGGTATTGCACCAAGGATATCGTAGTTGTGGAGTCAACTAGCCAATTGGGCAATAGGTCGTAGGAGAGGACGATGTTAGGATCGGAGCGGCACTAAGAGGGGGGAGTGAATTAGTGCAGTGGATTAAAATTGTGGTTTTGACAAATGTTTTGATACGATGAAAACCGAACTTGAAAAGTTTAACATGAACACATGTTCGTAAAGGTATGCAGCAAAGGTAATGAGGAAATAAAGCACGTAAGAAAGTTTGCAGTAATGTAAATAGCAATAATGAAATGCAAACTAGAGATCACGCCGATTTTAAAGTGGTTCGGTCAAATGACCTACATCCACTTGTGAGGCCCTCTTCGATGAGGCTACCACCTTCCACTAGAAAACCTCTTGAAGGGGAAGGGCAAATACCCCTATTACAACTTTTTACAAGCGGTTCACACTCTTACAAATTTTCAGTAAGAAAGAAGGAGGTGAACACTCTAACAAATTGAAAACAAGACTAGCTAAGACTTTTCTAAGACCTTTCTCTCAATCAATTGCTTCTCAAAAAGTTGTAATCTCAGTTGAGAATTGAGGGGTATTTATAGGCCTCGAGAGGATTCAAATTTTGGGCTCCAAAATTTGAATTCTCCGATGCTGGCGGTGCCACCGCCTGTCAATGGCGATGCCACCGCTTGTCAGTGTCTGACACTGACAGTGTACTGGTGGTGTCACCGTCTAGCCAAGCGGTGCCACCGCTTGGCTCTCGGGTGCTGGGCGGTGCCACCGCCAGACCCTTCGGTTCACAGGTTGTGCTTTAATTTCAGCCCAAACCAAGTCTAATTTTGGGCCTAGTTGGCCCCTAACCAGGATATAGGATTATCATTTAATCCTAATCCTAATTACATGTGAACTACATAAATAAAAACATCCCAAGCAAGTTTTCATCGTCTAGTCTTGTTTCGGCGAGCTATCTGACGAACTTCTGGCGGACTTCCGATATGCTCTCGGGTTTCTTCCGACGGACTCCAAGTAGGCTCCCGATCTTGTGACGACTTCAACGAGTAGCCGAGCCTTCTCGGTGATCTCCGCGAACCTCCGACGATCTCTTCGGCGAACTTCCAAAAATTTCGACAAGTTCCTGATTTCTTCTCGGTTGGTTCCGGTAGCATCTCCGACGATTCTTCGGACTCTTAAACGTCCATCGAATTTGACTCCGGTATTCTTGCTTTATGTTTTCTGGTTATCGTAGTTAATCCTGCACACTTAACTCAATAATATGGATTAGATCAATTAACCCATAAATTGATTTTATCATCAAAATCCGAGATTCAACAATCTCCCTCTTTTTGATGATGACAATCAATTGATGACGGAGTTAAACATAACTCCCCCTATCTATATACCATATTATGAGAAGATAAAAACACTTGAATTTCATCCCATTAAATTCAAGCATAAATCGATAAGTTCTAACGATAGAACTTATCGTTTTTCTCATTAAGCAATAGTAAATATGAAACGTCGATGAAAATCATAAGTCAAATGATAAGGGACGATTTTTACTACGATAGGAGATAAAGAATTTCAACATGAATTTTAGGATATAGATGTAAGGCATGCTTTCAATATGATCAATCAATCTTGTGATATTCTCAAAGATTTTGCAAGGCATATAAGACATTCATATCACACAAGCTTTTGCAATTCATATAAGTCATGCTATCAAAATGGTACAAGTCATCACTTTTCTCCCCCTTTGTCATCAACAAAAAAGAGATGAGACTTTGAAGCACACAATTTGTGATCATAAAATCATTAGAGAAAAAATCCAGCATTAAGATTAATCATTCAAATATGCCAAAAATATTTATCTAGAATTCATCTTAAAAAAAACATTCATCCAGAAAAAAAATCAACATATATCCAGAATTTTAAAAATACATCTAAGAAGAAGGTTCAGTTTTCGTTCAAAAGATGACAAGCTTCGAACTTGATATTAAGAGTAAACAGAACAGAATAAAAAGATACATCAATTAATCCTTAGGAGGTAATCCATAGTGCTTATAACATCTATTTTTTTATTCATTTGTCGTAGTTCCTTTAAAATTTTAATTTGCTGGAGTTGAATTTGTTCTTGCTGCGATTTGAGTTGGTCTTGTTGGAATTTGATCTGAGATAGTTCTGCCATAATGAGTCCTTCAGAGGATGAAACAGGAGCTGAAGGTGCTGCGCCAAAGGGACTAGGAGGAGGACATTCATTTCCCCTAAAAATTGGTGTTTCTGGTTGTTCTACTGGTGGAGGAATAGGATCAGTCCTTCTAGGTTGCCTTACCCATATTCCATTGTTAAATGTGCACCTAAGTCTTTTTAGTAGATTTTTTTTTATGATGTTATATCTATCACTTTGAATTATTTCTTCATTGGGTGGGATGCAAATGTCATAGGTAAGAAGAAATCTAGTGATTAACCCCCCATATGGCAACATAGTATCTTTAACTGTAATATCCTATATGTGTTGCCGTATTGAGTATCCAAAATAGTTATGTTGACCGGTCATAATCCAATACATGGTGCTTATCTCTATTAGACTCATTTCATCAAGATGAAATTGCTTAGGGAATAGTATACTTGTTATGATATGATGAAGAATCTTAGAGTTAAAAGGTAGTAAGTGTTCGCAACTCTTGGGTATTATTCCGAGGTCTGAGTTTGCAAAATAGTTTCGACAACTTCGGTGTAAGTTGCTCCGATTATATTAACATCTCATTTACCTCTAAAATAGTAACCCCTATCTTTTTCAGTGATTCCAATTAGTTCACAAATAGTATTATCAGAAATCCTAATTTATGTTCCTAAAAGGTAAGTACTTAGGCTATCGTTATCTATCCATAGGTTTGCATAAAAGAGCCTAACTAACCTAGGATAAATTGGTTCATCTATTTGTAGGAGAAGTAGGGCCTCTAGATGAGCAAACCACCTAATGGGTTCTAAGTCTCCTAGTTCATCGAGATCAACGTGTTTACCCTTATGGATACATCTTGTTTCAAGTTTTGGAAACCTAAGGGCCTCTTCTTTGGATCTAAAAAGATCGTGGTCATATGAATCTCCTTCAATCCTTTTCCCTTTTGATCTCTTAGGAGCCATTATCTAGACAAGATGATAGAAAAAAAAAATGAAATTGTAATGAGTAGGTAAAACAAGAAAAGGAAGGAAAGATTTTAACTTATGGAGTGTTTCTTGGAGGATGGAGAGCTTGGACCAATAAGAATCCCTCTACAAGACTTCTAGAGGTTAGAATGAGAGTTAGGAAGGTTTTTGGGAGAGTTTGAGGGAAGCCTTCACGGGTTGGGGGTAGTGTCACCATCGGCACTAACCCTTCGGTATTTAAAGGGTGTCTCGGGCGGTGTCACCGCCTGGCGGCCGAGAGCTCAGGCGGTGCTACCGCCGGTTCTGGCGGTGCCAACGCTGGCGTGCTACGGAAGAAGAAAGAAAAAAAAAAAATCCTTTCTTCCCCCTTTTGTTTTTCAGAGATGTTTGACTCAAGATAGGTTAAGATAATGAGTTGTACTTCAATATGTCATTTTGAATCGAAGGAGAATGATGAAGTCAAATCCATAAAAGAACAGAAAAGGATAAGACATTTTTCGGAAAAATATTTTCAAACAAGCTTATTTTAAGGGACAATTTAAAATACCTAATTCCCTTCTAATGAATTCAAATTGGTCTTCATTCAAAGCTTTTGTAAATATATCTGCTAATTGATGCTTTGTTTCAATGAATTCTAGAACAACATTATTGTTAAGGACATGATCGCGTATGAAATGATGCCTAACGTCAATGTGCTTAGTTTTAGAGTGCTGAATTGGATTTTTAGTAAGACATATGACACTTGTATTATCACATTTTATGGGAATGTTTTTTAAGTGAATTCCATAGTCTTCTAATGTGTTTTTCATCCAGACAACTTGTGCACAGCATTCACTTGCAGCAATATATTCGGCTTCCGCCGTAGATAGTGCAACAGAATTTTGCTTCTTGGAAGTCCAAGAGACAAGTGCATGTCCTAAAAATTGGCATGTTCCGGATGTACTTTTTCTATCTATCCTACATCCACCAAAATCGGCATCTGCATAAGCTATTAAATCAAATTTATCAGATCTTGGATACCACAATCCTAAATTTGGAGTTCCTTTAAGATATCTAAATATTCTTTTAACGCTCTTAAGATGAGATAATTTAGGATTGGATTGAAATCTAGCGCAAAGTCCTCCACTAAACATAATATCCGGTCTAGTTCCGGTGAGGTAGAGTAGACTACCTATCATTCCCCTATATATTTTTTGATCGAAATTTTTACTATTTTCATCCATATCTAACTTAGTCGAAGTACTCATAGGGGTGCTTATTGCTTTTGAATTATCCATATTAAATCGTTTTAACAATTCTAATGTGTATTTAGATTGGTTAAGAAATATACCATCACAAAGTTGTTTGATTTGTAATCCTAAAAAGAAGGTTAATTCACCCATTAAACTCATTTCAAATTCATGTCTCATACATTTGGCAAATGATTCACATAGTGATTCATCCGAAGAGCCAAAAATAATATCGTCAACATAAATTTGCACAATAAGAAAATTATTTTCAAAATATTTGATAAACAATGTAGTATCAACCTTGCCTTTGGTAAAATTATTTGAAATAAGAAATGAACTAAGCCTTTCGTACCAAGCTCTAGGAGCTTATTTTAAATCATAGAGAGCCTTAGTCAATTTGAATACTTGAGTAGGTAGAAGAGAATTTTCAAATCCGGGAGGTTGTTCAACATATACTTCTTCCAAAATAAAACTATTCAAGAAGGCACTTTTGACATCCATTTGAAATAGTTTAAAGTTATTACTACTAGCATAGGCAAGGAGCATCCTTATGGCTTCTAATCGAGCCACGGGAGCGAAGGTTTCTTCGTAATCGATACCTTCTTCTTGGTTGAAACCTTTGGCCACTAATCTAGCCTTGTTTCTAACCACGATACCATTTTCGTCTTGCTTGTTTCTAAAGACCCATTTAGTACCAATGACTAAATGGTCACTAGGTCTAGGAACAAGCTTTTATACCTTATTCCTCTCAAATTGATTCAATTCCTCTTGCATTGCAATAACCCAAAAATCATCTTTTAAGGCCTCGTCAATGCATTTAGGTTCGATTTGAGAAAGGAAGGCGGCATTAGCACAAAAATTCTTGAAAGAGGAACGAGTTTAAACCCCTTTTGATGTATCTCCTATAATTAGCTCCTTTGGATGAGCATCTATATACTTCCATTCCTTGGGTAAGGAAATTTCGGAAGAAGGTGCATCCAAGTTGCTATTTTGAGGAGGGGGTTCATTTAAATTCAAATTATCAAAACCAAGATCATCATCAAAATCATTTTTCTTTAAATAAAAAATTTTATTAAAAACTACATGAATAGATTCTTCTATGACTAAGGTTCTTTTGTTAAAAACCCAAAAAGCCTTAGAAACGGAAGAGTAACCAAGAAAGATGCCTTCATTGGATTTAGCATCAAATTTTCCTAAGGCATCCCTTTCATTCAAAATAAAGCATTTACAACCGAAAACTTTAAAATAGGAAATATTTGGTTTTTTGTTATTCCATAATTCATAGGGAGTTTTTGATAGGGACGGTCTTATTAGAACCCTATTCATGATGTAGCAAGCCGTATTCACGTCTTCGGCCCAAAAGTACTTGGGTAGACTATGTTCATTTAACATCGTTCTTGCCTTTTCTTGTAGGTTTCTATTTTTTCTTTCAACTACTCCATTTTGTTGAGGATTCCTCGGAGTGGAGAAGTTGTGATTGTATCCATTAACTTCACAAAAATTTTGAAAGTCACGGTTTTGAAATTCGCCACCGTGATCACTCCGAATTGATGAAATCATGAAGCTTTTTTCGTTTTGAGTGAGTTTACAAAATTTAGAGAAACACTTGAAACAATCACTTTTGTGAGCTAAGAAATAGGTCCAAGTGTATCTAGTATAATCATCCACAATTACAAATGCATATTTGCTTCCTCCTAGACTTGTCGTGTCAATTGGTCCAAATAAGTCCAAATGAATCAATTGTAATGGTCTAGTGGTGCTAATTTGAATTTTTGGTTTGAAACTAGTTTTTATTTGTTTACCTAGTTGACATGCATCGCATACTTTGTCCTTAATAAACTTCATATTTGGAATTCCTCGTACTAATTCTCTAGATGAGATCTTAGATACTAGTTTCATGCTTGCATGGCCTAGTCTCCTATGCCAAAGCCAAGCATCATTATTTAAAGTGGAGAAGCACATTTCATTACTTAGTTTATCAAGGTTGATGGTGTAGACATTATTTTGTTTTAATGTAATCATAGTTATGTTATGGTTTGGTTTTTTAATAATACACACATTTGATTCAAATATAACGATATAACCTTTATCGCATAATTGACTAACACTCAAGAGATTATGTTTCAATCCATCAACTAGTAAGACATCATCAATAGAAAATTTTAATTTGTTACCTATGGTTCCCTTGCCAATGATTTTGCCTTGGTTGTTGTCTCCGAATGTGACGTACCCTTCTTCTTTGCTAGTGAGCATAGAGAAATGAGATGGTTCTCCAGTCATATGTCTTGAATATCCACTATCTAGATACCATCTCTTGCTCCTAACTTGTGTGGTGTATGTTTCTACAAGAAAGGATTATTTTTAGGTACCCATTTTCTTTTGGGTGTCTTAAAAACTGATTTAACTTGTTCATCATATTGCATAGAATTGATCATGGTTCCTTTAGGAACCCAAATTAGTTTGTTCGGACTAATTTTCTTGACTGGACATTTATAAGTTTTATGTCCATATTTGCAACAAAAGTTGCAATTGCTTTGGTGCCGAACATGTAAGATGGGGCCTTTAATAAAGGTGGTTGGATTTTGGTGAGGACTTCTCACAAATCCGATTCCACTTCTTTTAGGAACGTGACCCTTATTTGTAAGGATCATGTTCAAAGATTTGCTACCAACCTCGAATTTCTTCAAGGTGTCCTTAAGTAGCAAGTTCTCTTTTTGGAGAGATTCTAGATCATGACATTTTATACATGGAGCTAAACTATCATGATATTCAGTTTTTAATTTATTGATATCACAAGTGAGACTATCATGCTCCTTTTTTAGCAATTTGTATTTTCTACTAATTATCTTACATTCATCAAATAACTCATGGAAAGCATTTAATAATTCATGATAAGGTAAATATGCATCAATTAAATCCGTTACCTCTTCTCCAATGGCCATTAGGGCGTAATGAGCAACTTGCTCGGTGTTGGACTCCTCTTCTTCGGACGCGCTTGAATCATCCCATGCTGCCTTGAGCGCCTTCCTCTTTGATGTTCTCTTTTTGGCTTAAGGACAATCATTCTTGTAGTGTCCCAGTTTTTTGCACTCATAACAAATCACTTGGTCCTTCTTGTGTTCGAATTTTTTTTTTTTTTAAATTTATTCTTTCTTAAATATTTTTTAAATTTTTGAGTCAAAAGTGCAATGTCATTGTCACTGTCCTCATCACTTGATGTTCCTTTCAAGTGATCTTCTTGTGATGTGAGTGTCATATCCTTCCTGTTCTTTGGAAGGGGGTTCTCAAGCTTGTCATGAGCTTGACATGTCATTTCGTAGGTCATTAGAGACCCAATAAGTTCTTCAAGAGGGAATGTTTTAAGGTCTTTGGCCTCTTGAATGGCCGTAACTTTTGGATCCCAACTTTTAGGGAGGGATCTTAAGATTTTAGTTACTAGTTCAAAGTTAGTAAAATCTTTACCAAGAGCTTTGAGTCCATTGATGACATCCGTGAACCGAGTGTACATGTCTCCGATGGACTCACTTGGTTTCATTCGGAAAAGTTCGTAAGAGTGCACAAGGATGTTGATTTTGGACTCTTTCACTCGGCTAGTGCCTTCATGAGTGACCTCAAGAGTTCTCCAAATATCAAAAGCCGAATCACAAATTGAAACACGATTAAATTCATTTTTGTCTAGTGCACAAAACAAGGCATTCATAGCCTTTGCGTTTAAAGCAAAAACCTTCTTCTCCGATTCATTCCATTCGCTCATCGGAAGAGAAGATTTTTGAAATCCGTTTTCAATAATAGTCCAACGCTCGAAATCCATGGAAATGAGGAAGATCCTCACACGAGTCTTCCAATAAGTATAATCCGACCCATTAAACATGGGTGGACGTGTGATAGAATGACCCTCAAGTATGCCGAAGTAAGCCATCTCTCTTGGGTATCAAACCAAATATGAGAGTGAGCCTAGCTCTGATACCAATTGTTAGGATCGGAGCGGCACTAAGAGGGGGGGGGGGGGGGGTGAATTAGTGCAGTGGATTAAAATTGTGGTTTCAACAAATCTTTTGATACGATGAAAACCGAACTTGAAAAGTTTAACTTGAACGCGTGTTCGTAAAGGTATACAGCAAAGGTAATGAGGAAATAAAGCACGTAAGAAGGTTTGCAGTAATGTAAATAGCAATAATGAAATGCAAACCAGAGATCACGTCGATTTTAAAGTGGTTCGGTAAAATGACCTACATCCACTTGCGAGACCCTCTTCGATGAGGCTCCCACCTTCCACTAGCAAATCTCTTGAAGGGGAAGGGCAAATACCCCTCTTACAACTTTTTACAAGCGGTTCACACTCTTACAAATTTTCAGTAAGAAAGAAGGAGGTGAACACTCTAGCAAATTGAAAACAAGACTTGCTAAGACTTTTCTAAGACCTTTCTCTCAATCAATTGCTTCTCAAAAAGTTGTAATCTCAGTTTAGAATTGAGGGATATTTATAGGCCTCAAGAGGATTTAAATTTTGGGCTCCAAAATTTGAATTCTCTTTGGTTCCCGATGCTGGCGATGCCACCGCCTATCAGTGGCGGTGCCATGTTAATAACCCAAGTAGGGACCAATTGGGCCCGAGTTCGGACTGGTTTAGGCCAAGTTTGGAGCCCAACCAGTGAGCTGAAATAGTGTAGGCGGTGGCACCGCCAGATTAGGCGGTGGCACCGCCTAGAACCCGAGAGCCAGGCGGTGGCACCACTTGGCTGGGCGGTGGCACCGCCAGTACACTGTCAGTGTCAGACACTAACAGGCGGTGGCACCGCCACTGACAAGCGGTGGCACCGCCAACATCGGGAACCAAAGAGAATTCAAATTTTGGAGCCTAAATTTGAATCCTCTTGAGGCCTATAAATACCCCTCAATTCTCAGTTGAGATTACAACTTTTTGAGTAGCAAAGATTGAGAAAAAGGTCTTAGAAAAGTCTTAGCAAGTCTTGTTTTCAATTTGCTAGATTGTTCACCTCCTTTCTTGCTGAAAATTTGTAAGAGTGTGAACTGCTTGTAAAAGGTTGTAAGAAGAGTATTTGCCCTTCCCTTTCAAGAGATTTACTAGTGGAAGGTGGGAGCCTCATCGAAGAGGGCCTCGCAAGTGGATGTAGGTCATTTGACCCAACCACTTTAAAATCAGCGTGATCTCTGGTTTGCATTTTCTTATTGCTATTTACATTACTGCAAACCTTCTTACGTGCTTTATTTCATCATTACCTTTGCTGCACACCTTTACGAACACACATTCAAGTTATGCTTTTCAAGTTCGGTTTTTATCATACGAAAGATTTATCGAAACCAACGTTTTAATCCGCTACACTAATTCACCCCCCATGCCCCCCCCCCACTCTTTGTGCTGCTCCGATCCTAACAATTGGTATCAGAGCCCAGTATTTCTCATTTCGGATTTACACCCGAGAGAAATGATTCTTCATGGCTTTCAAGAGGGCTTATCGGTTGTTCGTCCATCGTTGTTTAACGGATTGGACTACACTTATTGGAAAACTCGAATGAGAGTTTTCTTGATTTCTATGAATTTGGATTTATGGAATATCGTTGAAAATGGTTTTCAACTTCCCTCTAAACCGATGAACGAATGGTCTGATTTGGAGAAGAAGTATTTTTCTTTAAACACAAAGGCTATGAATGCCTTATTTTGCGCTTTGGACAAAAATGAGTTCAATCGGATTTCTACGTGCGAAACAGCTTTTGATATTTGGCAAACCCTTGAAATCACGCACGAGGGAACTAGTAGAGTCAAAGACTCGAAAGTTAACATTTTATTGCATGATTTTGAGCTTTTTCGAATGCAACCAACCGAGACTATAGGCGACATGTACACCCGTTTCACGGATGTCGTCAATAATCTAAAAGTTCTTGGTAAATCTTTTTCAAATTTTGATCTCGTAAGCAAGATCTTAAGATCCTTTCCAAAAAGGTGGGATCCTAAAATAACCGCAATACAAGAAACAAAAGATTTAAATATTTTTCCACTTGAAGAACTAATTAGTTCGTTAATGACATATGAAATGGTGCACAATGCACATGATGAACGAAATCACCTTCCAAAGAATAGGAAGGATTTGGAACTCCAAACAAATGAATACCACTTAAGCGATAACTCAAGTGATGAGGACAATGATGAACTTGAACTTCGAACACTAAATCTTAATAAGTTTATTAAACATAATTCTAAAATAAACAATGAACTTGAACGGAGGAAGAGGCCAAAGAAGAGGAAGGCAATCAAGGATGAATCAAGAACTTCCAAAGGTGAAACGACGAATTGGGCTTTGACGGGCTTCGACTACAAGGTAAGTAACTCAACTCTCTTGAATTATTTTGAAATTACTTGAAGTCTTTCATGAGTGCTTAATTTAGAATAGGAAATAAAAAATTATTTTTCAAAAATTATATCATGTTTTTCTTTTTTGCATCTTTGAAAAATTTAAAATTTGATCATGAAAAGTATATTGCTAAGGTTTCATGTATGTTATGTTTTGAAATGTTGAATGATGTATGCAACATTAAGGATGATAATTGTATGATATGTGATAGTGCTTAGGATTAATCCATGCATGTGTATCTTGATGATTTTATACTATTACATGCCTTAATAACATGTTAGAAATTATGTGTTTTGGATAAAAAATATCCATGATCATTAGCATTTTTAACTTCATGATTGAATTTAAAAATCTATAGCAAAACCATGTCCGAATGGATGAAAGTGTTAAATTTTATTTTCGGATTTTCTTGATCCTAACAATTCATTTTTGAGAATCTATTGATCTTGATGGTTTTATGATGAAATTCATTTTTCGATCCTAAATGTTGATGCATATTTTTATTTAACATAAATGAAAAAGCATGCTAACATGAAATCAATCACTTAAAATGAAATACCTAGAAAAGAGAAAATATATTATTAATGAAATCATGAATCTACTTATGTTACGAATTTTGTGAACCATAAAAATGATTTTTGGTGATTTGAATTTGAATGAGTTTTATCCAAAATCATGATCTTGATTCCGTGATATTTACAAATTAAGATTTATTATGAATCAAGATTTTTTCATTAATCGATCTCCTAAGATTTTCTTTTGATTAATTATGAGTAGGTTTTTTCAAAAAGAAATCATGTCTTTTGGTATTCACATGTTCTAATCTTTCATGATATGATTTTTATGCAATTCCTTGTATTCATGAAATATTTATCGCATCACCCAATTACTTTCTTCTTGGTATTCCTTATGTGGTGATATAAAATTGTGCATGAAATACTCTTGATATTATTTTGATGCATACAAATGAAAAGTTATGATTATGAATAGTAGGATGAAATTTGACAAGTTAATACCATCATGATTTGAAACATTTATGATTTGAAATTATGCATGCAATTGCTTTTTATTGTGATGATATATTCATATAATGTGTATCATGAATACTTTATTATCATACATGAAAATAGTGATAAATATTTTAAAAATAAATGTTTGTATCATGTTAGATGATTTTACATTTTGTGCATGATGAGTTATAGTGATGATTGAAACAATGATTGAAATAATATGCTTGATGATTTATTTTATGAAATTTACCTTTTCATCTTAAATTTTGACACTTGTTTTATTAAAAGTAAAGGCATGCTTATAAGAAGCAAATCACATAAATAGAAATTTATAAAAACGAAATGCGATCCTCTATCTTATCGACTTTTCAATAAATCTATGCTTGTCATATATGAATTTATTGAATGTGACTTTGAGGATGATTTCGGATTTCACAAATGCTTGATTCATACTTATGACATGAGACACATTTTAAATATGAATCATGTTAAATGCTTCAATTATGTTATATCTCTCTTAATTCATTTTGTTCTCCTAAATTTATTTACCAAAGAGGAGAATTTTCCGAATGAATGAAATGATACAAATGAATCACTTATCGATATATCTTTTTGAAATATCCTTTTAATGTGATGTTGATAATTTGAGATGCCTGTTAGAATTCATGACACGAGATAATTGAGTCCTTGACTTACTCTTTATATGGCTTGAAAATAGATGTTTAAAATCTTGCTTGATGAGTTGTTTTATAAGATTTTGTCTTTACATCTTGAACTTTCATGCTTATCTTGATTTGGCATATAAAGACTAAGGCATGCTTAGATGAAGAAGAATCACTTAAAAAATGCTTTTCCTATCTGATCAAGATTAATGATTTCATGATATTTTGTGAATCTCGAAATTGATTTTGATGACTTGATTATGTGTTTCAAGTTAACGATTTGATTTGAATGAATTTTATCTAAATCATAGTCTTGATCTTGCAAAACTATAATCATAAATAATATCTTTTGGTATTTATGAATTGATACTCACAATATGAAAGTATTGGTATTCATGACTTGAATTTGATTGAAACATTGCATGCTTAAATTAATCATTCTCCTATGTTTCAAAAATTCTTTAAATGCCTTATGTGATGATTGAAAATTAATTTGCTTTATGATGAATCATGAATCATGACTTGATCTATGATATTGATATATTTTAATCATGATCCTTAGTTGTATAATTCTTTTGCTCTATTAAAAAGATTTATCGAATGAATCATGTCCTTCTTGAATTTTCTTGATATCATGACATGATTTTGTAATATGGCTTGTATAATGATTAAAAAATTTTAACCATTGATTTCTCCCTTCTTTTTGATAATGATAAAGGGGGAGTTAGTTTACTAGCCTGCATATTTCAAAGGAAGGAAAATTTGCTAGCTCGATCATTTCATTGAAAGAACTTGCTATCATGAACACTACCAATGAATTGCAAATCCTGCAATCTAAAGAGAAACAAATAATTGCTATCTCGAAAGAAGCAAAAAAATGCAAAACTTAGAAAACTTGCAATATAATTGCTCTTACCATGCTTTGTATCAAAAATAGGTTGATATCCTTAAAAGCATCGCATTAAATTTTTTAGTGTATTGCAATGTATCACATGTATCGCAAATTGAAAATTTTGAGACTATTATCATATCATGTTTAACAATTGATATCTTTCATTGATTTGATAAATTATCAATCTCATGAGATACATAATGATATTATGATTTGCAATTGTATTATGTGATCCTTGGTGAATTTTCACATTGATATCCTTCGTGAAATGATTTCTTTGTATTATTGTCTTGTATGCATCATGTGATGATTGAAATATTGATTGATGCAAAGTTGATGTAAAAGTCTAAATCATTGGTTCCTCTCCTTCTTTTTGACATTGACAAAGGGGGAGAAAGTTATTGCTAGCTTGCACACTTGAATGAAGAATTTGCTAGCTCGATAATTGTAATAAAGAAATTTGCTATATCAAACATCATAAATATTGTTATTTGCAAAGAAAAGCAAAGTGCAATCTTGCACAAAAAATCAAGTGTTGAATTGCCATGATTGAACTTAAGAATCTTGGTATGCTTTTGTGCTTATATGTTGTGATGAAAATCTAGCTTCATTTTATAAAAACTTAAATATATTTTAAAATAGCTAGAGCTACTTCTCCTTTTTGTTGATGACATAGGGGGAGAAGTATATTGATGACTTCATGCATTGAGTTGAATATTTTAAATATATTTGCATGTGATGAATGTTACTTGGATTTGGAATAATCCAAGTATTCTCTCAATGGCATATTGATAGGGGGAGTTTGGTTAAACTCCGGGGAGTTAAGGTTAACTCCGTTAGTCATCAATTAGTTGTCATCACCAAAAAGGGGGAGATTGTTGAATCTCGGATTTTGATGATTAAACTAATTGATTGTGTTTATATATTTAATTGCATTTTGAGTGATGTAGGTCTACTCGATTAGGATTAGACAGTTAACGCAGGAGGAATTAACGTTGCGCCGGAGGAGATCACGTTAGGATATTGGATGGCAGAAGGCTTCGGACGTTGGGCATCGGGCCAAGAGCGGAATTGCGCCAAGGATATCAGGGTTGCGAAGGTCAACTGCCGATTGGGCAACAAGCCACAAGAGAGGATGAGGCACTGAAGAATCGGACGAAGCGCCAACCAATGATGTGCCGGGCAACAGAATGTCAATTCGCGTTGTAATAATTGTCAAGATCGGAGTAAAGTTTTGGCTTGTGTGTGCAGGTTTAACTACGATAATGATGAAGACATAAAGCGAAACAAAGTATCGGAGTCAAGCGAGAAGGATTTGTTGCGAGTTCGAGAGTTCGACAGAAGTCCGAAAGTTCGTCGGGAATTATGCCGGAACTAGCCGAGAAAGAGTAGGGAGCTTGTCGAAGGGTTTTTCGGAAGCTCACCGGAAGGTTCATTCGAAGTTCACGGAGCTCACTGAGAAAGATCGGAGCTTGCTGAAGAAGCTCGTTGGAACTCGCCAAGATCAAATCATGAAGTCTAGGAGCTTGCCGGGAGTCCACAGAATGGTTTCTGAGAGTTCGTCGGAAGACCGTCGGAAGTTCGCTGGAAGCTCGTCGGAAAAAGTCTTGACTTACGAACTTTGTAATAGGTTAAGAAATGTCTTTAAATTCATAGTTGTCACATTAATTAGGGTTAGGATTAGGTGTTAATCCTATAACCCAAGTAGGGGTCAATTGGGCCCGAGTTGGATTGATTTGGGCCAAGTTTGGAGCCCAACCAGTGAGCTGAAATAGTGTAGGCGGTGCCACCATCTAGAACCTGAGAGCCAGGCGGTGGCACCGCCCAGCACCCGAGAGCCAGGCGGTGGCATTGCTTGGCTGGGCGGTGGCACCGCTAGTACACTGTCAGTGTCATACACTAACAGGCGGTGGCACCGCCAGCATCGGGAACCAAAGAGAATTCAAATTTTGGAGCCCAAATTTGAATCCTCTTGAGGCCTATAAATACCCCTCAATTCTCAGCTGAGATTACAACTTTTTGAGTAGCAAAGATTGAGAAAAAGGTCTTAGAAAAGTGTTAGCAAGTCTTGTTTTCAATTTGCTAGAGTGTTCACCTCCTTCTTTCTTGCTGAAAATTTGTAAAAGGTTGTAAGAGGTGTTAGGATCGAGAGCACTAAGAGGGGGGGCGGGGGGGGGGGTTGAATTAGTGCAACGGAAATCTTTCTACGATTAAAGTTGAAAGCTGCGTTCGAACGATAAAAATGATTTATGTGTAAAATCCGATTCTAAGCAAGATGATATTAAAGTTAATCTATGCAGGTAGTTTGCAGCTATGATGAAAACTAAAATATAGGCGCAAATTGAAATCCGACGTTTGTACGAAGAAACTGATTTACGTCTAAATGCTGATTCGGAAAGTAAAAGGCTTGAAACCCGATCGTAAAAGCGCAGAAGGCAGTAAGCTTAAGAGGAGGTTTGCAGTAAAGATAATATGCTCAAAGTAAATGCAAACCGAGATTTAGAGTGGTTCGGTCAATCTTGACCTACTCCACTTTTGGCTTCCTCCACCGACGAGGTCACCAACGTTAACTAGAGGCCTTCCTTCAATAGGCGAAGGCCAACCACCATTTTACAGTTGCACTCCTTTTGACGGGCTTAGGAGACAACCCTTACAGAAAATTTCTCTCCTCTCTTTACAACTCAGAACTTGGAAGAAAAGAGGGAGAAGAACTTTTGGCCTTTACAACAATTTTGAGCTCTAAGAATCACAGAAAAAGATCAATATTTCGGTGTATGTCTGTGTGCTTTCTGTGCTGAATGGGTGGGGTATTTATAGGCCCCAACCCAGTTCAAATTTGGAGCTCAAAACTCTCAATTCCCGGAATTCCGGGATCAAGCGGTTGCACCTCCTGACTAGAGCGGTTGCACCGCCTAGCAGAGCTCGAAGACTGAGCCTCTGGGCGGTGGCACCTCTGTCAGGGGCGGTTGCATCTCTTTGCCAGAGCTCGAAGACTGAGCTCAGGCGGTTGCACCTCTTAACTAGGGCGGTTGCACCGCTTGCCAGAGCTCGAAGACCGAGCTCAGGCGGTGCTACCTCCTGTCAGGAGAGTTTGCACCACCCAGTCTCGCTCGGAGACTAAGCCTAGGCGGTTGCACCTCCTGGCTGGGGCGGTTGCACCGCCCAATCTCCCTGGGAGACTTAGCCCAAGCGGTGCTACCTCCTGGCTTGGGCGGTTGCACCTCCCACAGCAACCAGGGTCGGAATGGGTTGATCCATTCGGCCCAATTTGGGTTTTTTAGGGGCCCAATTGCCCCAAGATTAAGCTAATGGGATCACCTCCCATTTTCAACATAATCATTAGTGCTAACTACGATAAATCCTAAGACAATTTCTGCAGCTTGCTCCGGTGCGTCAATCGCTTCTTCCGACGAGTTTCCGGCGAACTTCGTCGATCATCCGATGAACCCTCGATGATGCTCCTGCGGACTTCCGGCAAACTCTTGGACTTGCGACGATCCACTTGGCAAGTTCCGACGAGCTTCTTTGGCAAGCTTCTGGACTTCTCAGATTTGTTCCCGCAGAACCTCCGACGACTGTCCGAACTTCCGTCGAGCTCTCGAACTCCCAACATGATCATTGTCATGACTCCGGCGCAACTCCTGCTGTATGTCTTACTTTTATCGTAGTTAATCCTGCACACTCAAAAGAAAAACTTCGATCGAGACAATTAATCCTAAGCAATTAACCAAGTTGTCCGGCATGTCATTGGTCCCTCGACGCTTCGTCCGATTCTTCGGTGCATCATCCTTTCCTGCAGCCTATTGCCCAATCGGCCTGTTGACTCCGCAACTCCGATATCCTTGTCACAATATCCTCTCTTCTTGGCCCGATGCCCAAGTCCACGACCTGAAGCCTTCTATCGATACGTCGACCGATCCACCGGCCCGACGTCCAATCTTCTGACATGTTCCTCCGGCACAACATGATTTTCCTGCTTTAATTGTCTCATCTAGATCGAAGCATCCTGCTTCACTCAAAACGCAAATTAAATCATAAACATATATCAAGTAGTTTCATCATCAAAATACGAGATTCAACAATCTCCCCCTTTTTGATGATGACAACCACTTGATGACGGAGTTAAACTTAACTCCCGGAGTTTAAACAAACTCCCCCTATCAATATGTCATATTGATAGAAACTCTTAGATTCAAAAATCTAAGCAACATGTCATGTCATCAACATGCTTCTCCCCCTTTGTCATCAACAAAAAGGAGAAATACCACAATCAAGTGTTTGTGATGTAAGTTTAACTCATTACATGAAAAACATAATATCTATTGTTACCATCATACAAGTTTGCTATTATCAAATGGTAAGATATCAATATGTAAAATTGTAATTCAAGTTCTTGATATCTTAACATGATATGACATTCATAGCACCTATTCATATGAATGCTGCTTTTGATATCTCATCATAATATGGCATTCATGACATCTATTCATATTCTTCAAATATGGCACTTATAGTATCAATTTATATATTTTCCCCCCTTTGTAATCAACAACAAGGAGAACGATATAAGTAAATTTTAAATATAAGTGCGATGCCATAAGTTGGTTCATGTCATTTTCCAACAGTGAGTGATAGGATACCAATTATGCAAACATCTCGAGGAAAACATGACATGGAGATAGTTTTTATTGCTTCTTCCTTTTTATTTGTTATCTTTTTACATGAAGGAGGAAAGCCATATGTGAAGTTCAAATCGATAAGATATTAAAGCACACTTCATTTTTGCAAGGATTAAGATATGTAAGTGAGTGAAATCATCAAATATGTAAGTGAGTAAAAATATCTTCCTTTTATAAGAGGGAATCATCAAATATGTTTCTCGAAAAATATTTTTCACATGATAAGTGCATTTGATGATTTCATATGTCAAAAATCAATGATGTGAATTAAACTTGATATGACATATGCTTGTTAAGTTCGGAAGAGGATAATGTATCAAGAGAATCCAATTGTTAGGATCAAGAAAATCCAAAAATAAAATTTGACACTTTCATACATTCGGACAGGGTTTTACTAAAGATATTCAATTACAATCATGAAGGTAAAACATGCTTATCACCATGGAAATTTCTGTATTCAAGCACATAATTTCCAACATGTAATCATGGCAAGTAATTGTGTAAAATCATTATGGCAATCAAGTGATTTGATCATTCAATAAAAAAAATCTGAAAAATAATTTTAACACGTTTAATCATTCGGTCATATTTTTGCCATCGTTTTTTAAATATAATCATGAAGATAAGGCATGCTCATCATCATGGTAGTATGATAGCAAGTTTACAATATACAAGCTAGCAAAATTTTTTAACATTTTAAGACATGCAAGCTAGCAATTTTAAGATGTTCAAGAAAGCAACTCTTGCTTCCTGGATTATGCAAGTTGCAAGCTAGCAAATTTTGCTTCCTTTGCAATGTTTGAGCTCGCAATTTTGCTTTCAATGCAAAGTGCAAGTTTAGCATGTTTAGCATGTTGAGATAGGCAAGATAGTGATGTTCAAGAAGATAACTTTTGCTTCTTCTTGACTTGTGCAAGCTAGCTATCTCTTTGAGATGACCCTTTACATCAATTCAAGATAGCACGTTAGCAACTCTTTCTCAAGATAGGCAAGCTTGTGATGTTCAAGATAGCAAGCTATACATCATGTTAGCTAGCAAATTAGAGATATTCAAGAAAGCAACTCTTGCATCTTGAAATATGCAAGTTGCAAGCTAGCAAATTTTTCTTTGAGATATGCACATTAGCAACTCTTTCTCCCCCTTTGTCATTGGCAAAAAGAAGGGAAGACCCTCTACATTAATTTCTAAATTATGACAAAGGTTAGTATCAATCTCATTTGTGCATCATTATATTTTCAAATTAAAACATGCACATTTTCAAAACATATAAACTTATTATTATATGCATGATTCCAAATCATCATTCATATTATTTTAATCATTGTTTCAATCACCACTTATAGCTTATCATGCATAATATGTAAAACCATTTAACATGATATAAACATTTATTTATTTAATTTTTTTAAGCATTCATGATACACATCATACATTATCATAATAAAAAGCATATGCATCATTCCAAATCATAAATATTTCAAATCATCATGGTATTAATTTGTCACATTGCATCCTACCATGCATGATCGAAACTTCTCATTTGCATACATCAAAATAAATTCATGAATATCCCATGCATTCATATCATCACTTGAGGAATATTGAAAAGAAATAATTGGGTGATGAGATAAATATTTCATGAATACAAAGAATTGCATAAAAATAATATCATGAATACAAGGAATACAAGTCACAATCATTCAAGAGAAAAATCATCATTCATTTTCAATTCATTCAATTTGATAAATCAAGATCATGATTTTGATAAAACTCATATCAAATTTAAATCATCAAAATCATTTTTATGGCTCACAAAATTTATAACATAAATAGATTCATGATTTCATTGATAATATATTTTCCCCCTTTTTAAGTGTTTCATTTTAAGTGGTCGATTTCATGTTAGCATGTCTTTTCATTTATGAAAACTGTTGAATCTCGGATTTTGATGATGAAGTCAATTGTCATTTGTTATCTAATCTATGTGTTGAGATAAGTGTGCAGGATTAACTACGATGAGAGTAAGACAAGCAGCAGGAGTTGCGCCGGAGTCAAGATCATGATCACGTTGGGAGTTCGAGAGTTCGACGGAAGTTCGGACGGTCGTCGGAGGTTCAGAGAGAACAGATCCGAGAAGTCCAGAAGCTTGCCAAGCGAAGCTCGTCGGAACTCGCCAAGTGGATCGTCGCAAAGTCCAGGAGTATGCCGGATGTCCGCAGAAGGATCACCGAAGGTTATCGGTTGATCGACGGAAGTTGGCCGGAAACTCGCCGGAAGAAGCGATTGACGCATCGGAGCAAAGCTGCAGAAGTTGTCTTAGAGATATTCGTAGTTAGCACGATGATTAAGCATGAAAATGGGAGGTGATCCCATTAGCTTAATCTTGGGGCAATTGGGCCCCTGAAAAGATTCAAAGTGGGTCGAATGGAGTGAACCATTCGGACCCTGATTGCACCAGGAGGTGCAACCGCCCCAGCCAGGAGGTGCAACCGCCTGGGCTGTGGGGTTGAGAGGTGCAACCGCCCCAGCCAGGAGGTGCAACCGCCAGGGTTGCAAGGCTGGGAGGTGCAACCACCCCAGCCAGGAGGTGCAACCGCCAGGGTTGCAAGGCTGGGAGGTGCAACCGCTCCAGCCAAGAGGTTGCACCGCCAGAGCTCAAGTTCCGAGCTCTGCCAGGCGATGCAACCACCGAGCTCAGTCTTCGAGCTCTGGCAGAGTGGTGCATCAGCCTGAGCTCAGTCTCGAGCTTTGCCAGGTGATGCATTCACCAAGCTCAGTCTTCGAGCTCTGGCAGAATGGTGCATCAGCTTGAGCTCAGTTTGGAGCTCTGCCAAGTGATGCAACCACCAAGCTCAGATTTCGAGCTCTGCCAGGTGATGCAACCACCAAGCTCAGTCTTCGAGCTCTGCCAGGTGATGCAACCATCGAGCTCAGTCTTCGAGCTCTGGCAGAGAGAAGCAATCGGCAGAGCTCAGTCTTCGAGCTCTGCCAGGCGGTGCCACCTCTCCAGTCGAGAGGTGCAACCGCCTGATCCCAGAATTCTGGGATTTGATCGATTTGATCGTTTTGAGCTCGAATTTTGAATTGGGTTGGGGCCTATAAATACCCCACCCATTCAGCACTGAAAAGATAACAGACATATACCAAAATCGTGATCTTTTCTGTGATTCTAAAGAGCTCAAAAGTGTTGTAAAGCCTTTAAGTCTCCTCCTTCTGTTCTTCAAGTTTTCAATTGTAAAGTGAGGAGAGAAAGGTCTGTAAAGGTTGTCTCCTAAGCCTGTCAAAAGGAGAGAAATTGTAAGAGGGAAGTTTGGCCTTCGCCCATTGAAGGAAGGCACCTAGTTGACGTCGGCAACCTCATCGGTGGAGGAAGCCAAAAGTGGAGTAGGTCAAGGCTGACCGAACCACTCTAAATCTCTGGTTTGCGTTTAATTTCGAGTACTTTATCATTACTGCAAACCTCCCTCATCACTACTGCTCTCTGCGCTTTCACGAACAAGTTCTAAGAGCTGTTCTTCCAAATCTGCATTCAGACGTAACTTCATATTTTCATACATTACAGCTTACGTTTACGTTTGATTCTGCAGAACTGTTTTCCGCGCTTTTACGAACGAGCTTCCTTGCAGTTTACGCTTACATTTTAATCCTATTAATAACTGCAATCTGTCCTCTACGATTTTAAGAACGAGTTTCAACATTTAGACGTAAAACTGCATTCAGACGTAAATCGGCTTTCCTCGCTCAATCATCAGATTTCAGTTCACGTTTACGTCTTGATTTCAACTGCATACTGCCTTCTGTGAGTATACAAACGAGTTTCAAAGTTTAGACGTAAATCTGCGTCTAGACGTAAAACTGCGTTTAGACGTAAATCTGCGTTTAGACGTAAAACTGCGTTTGGACGTAAATCTACGTTTAGACGTAAAACTGCGTTTAGACGTAAAACTGCGTTTAGACGTAAAACTGCGTTTAGACGTAAATCTGCGTTTAGACGTAAATCTGCATTTAGACGTAAATCTGAGTTTAAACGCAAAACTGCGCTTAGACGCAAAACTGCGCTTAGACGCAAACTGCACTTAGATACAAACTGAGAATTTGCTTTTGCATCACAATAGTTTTTGAACGAACGCAGCTTTTGGTTTTTAAATTATTATAAGATTTCCGCTGCACTAATTCACCCCCCCCCCTCTTAGTGCTCTCGATCCTAACAATTGGTATCAGAGCAAGGTTAACTCTCTAAAGGATTAAAACCCAAGAGAGATGGCATACGCCGGAAACCAAGAGGGGCATTCGATTACACGTCCACCCATGTTCAGTGGAACGGACTACACTTACTGGAAGACCCGAATGAGGATCTTTCTTATTTCTATGGATTTTGAACTATGGAACCTTGTTGAAAATGGATTTTCAAAATCTTCTCTTCCAATGATCGATTGGAACGATTTGGAGAAGAAGGCTTTCGCTCTTAATGCAAAGGCTATGAATGCCTTATTTTGCGCACTAGATAAAAACGAATTTAATCGTGTTTCAACTTGCGAAACTGCTTTTGATATTTGGCACACACTTGAAGTGACCCACGAGGGCACAAGTAGAGTGAAAGAGTCAAAAATCAATTTGTTGCTACATTCTTTTGAACTTTTTCGAATGAAACCGAGTGAAACCATTGGCGACATGTTTACCCGTTTCACGGATGTCGTCAACGGTTTAAAAGGTCTCGGAAAGAGCTTTTCGGATTTTGAGCTTGTTAATAAGATACTAAGATCCCTTCCTAAGTGTTGGGATCCTAAAGTCACCGCCATTCAAGAGGCAAAAGATCTGCGAAATTTCCCTCTTGAAGAACTAATCGGGTCATTAATGACCTACGAAATGACATGCAAAGCTCATGAAGAGCAAGAAGACATCCTTCCAAAGAACAGGAAGGATATGGCACTTAAAACTTCTGAATGCCACTTGAGAGAAAACTCAAGTGATGAGGACTGTGATGATGACTTGGCACTTTTGACAAGAAAGTTTAAAAAATTCTTCAAAAGAAACAAGTTTAAAAACGATGTGAAAAATAAACTTGAACCTAAGAAGGACCAAGTAATCTGCTATGAATGTAAAAAGCCGGGACATTACAAAAGTGATTGTCCCCAAGTCAAGAAAAGAACAACAAAGAAGAAGGCGCTCCAAGCAACATGGGATGATTCGAGCGCATCTGAGGAAGAAGAATCCAACACCGAGCAAGTTGCTCATTACGCATTTATGGCCATCGAAGAGGAGGTAACGGATTTATTAGATGCTGATTTATCTTTCGATGAATTATTAAATGCCTTCCATGATTTATTTGATGAATGCAAAGTTATAAATAGAAAATACAAGTTGCTAAAAAAGGTACATGATAATCTTACTTGTGAGTTTGATAAGTTAAAAGTCGAACATCATGATAATTTAAATTCATGTATCAAATGTCATGATTTAGAAACTTTACAAAAAGAAAACTTGCTACTTAAGGACACCTTGAAGAAATTCGAGGTTGGTAGCAAGTCATTAAACATGATCCTTACAAACAAGGGTCATGCTCCCAAAAGAAGTGGGATTGGATTTGTGAGGAGTCCTCACCGAAATCCAACTACCTTTGTAAGAGGCCCCATCTTACACGTTCAACACCAAACCAAGTGCAACTTTTGTTGCAAATCTGGACACAAGACACATTGTTGTCCATTCAAGAAAACAAGTCCAAACAAATTAGTTTGGGTTCCTAAAGGAACCATGATAAACTCTATGCAACATGATAGAAAATGTAGATCTATTTATGAAGCACCCAAAAGCAAATGGGTACCTAAACATCATCCTTTCTTGTAGAAAACTAAACAATCGCAAGCTAGGAGCAAGAAATGGTACCTTGATAGTGGATGCTCAAGGCATATGACCGGAGATCCATCTCAATTCTCTAAGCTCTCTAGCATAGACGAAGGATATGTCACCTTCGGAGACAACAACAAGGGTAAAATCATTGGCAAAGGAACCATAGGTAACAAATCCAACCTCTCTATTGAAGATGTTTTACTAGTTGATGGTTTAAAACATAACCTCTTGAGCATTAGTCAATTATGTGATAAAGGATATATTATAAGATTTGAATCTAATGCCTGCATCATTGAAAAACCACACAAAAATATATCTATGATTGCATTAAAACAAAACAACGTATACACTATTGACATCAATGACTTATGTGATGAAATGTGCTTTGCCGTTATGAATGAGGATGCTTGGCTATGGCATAGAAGATTAGGTCATGCTAGCATGAAACTAATCAATCAAGTATCATCTAGAGAACTTGTAAGAGGAATTCCTCATATCAAGTTCATCAAAGATAATGTATGTGATGCTTGCCAATTAGGTAAGCAAATAAGGGGTAGCTTCAAAGCTAAGAATCAAATAAGCACCTCTAGGCCCTTACAATTGATCCATATGGACTTGTTCGGACCAATATCTACATCGAGTCTAGGAGGTAGCAAATACGCCTTTGTCATTATTGATGACTACAGCAGATATACATGGACCTACTTCTTAAAACAAAAAAATGAATGCTTTAGACATTTTACCAAGTTTTGTAAACTTGTTCAAAATGAGAAGGAATCTATGATTTCGTCAATTAGAAGTGATCACGGTGGAGAATTTCAAAACCATGACTTCCAAGAATTCTGTGAACTCAACGGATACAACCATAACTTCTCTACTCCAAGAAATCCTCAACAAAATGGGGTAGTAGAAAGAAAAAATCGAAATTTGCAAGAAATGGCAAGAACCATGTTGAATGAACATAGCCTACCCAAATATTTTTGGGCCGAAGCTGTAAACACTGCATGTTATATTTTAAATAGAGTCCTAGTAAGACCCTTACTCTCCAAAACTCCCTATGAGTTATGGAATAACAAAAAACCCAATGTCTCATATTTTAAAGTCTTTGGGTGTAAGTGTTTTATCTTGAATGAAAAGGATAACTTAGGAAAATTCGATGCTAAATCTGATGAAGGAATCTTTCTTGGTTATTCTTCGGTTTCTAAAGCTTTTCGCATCTTCAATAAAAGAACCTTAATTATTGAAGAATCCATCCATGTTGTTTTCAATGAGATTTCAGAAATTAAGAAAAATGATCTTGATGATGATGTTAATTTTGATTCCTTGAATTTAAACGAAACCCCGTCTCCAACTAGCAACTTGGTTGCATCCACTTCCAAAACATCCTTACCCAAGGATTGGAAGTATATTGATGCTCATCCTAAGGAGCTAATCCTAGGAGACACATCAAAGGGGGTTCAAACACGATCTTCTTTTAAAAACTTTTGTGCCAACGCCGCTTTTCTCTCCCAAATTGAACCCAAATGTGTTGATGAAGCCATGAAAGATGATTCATGGATCATCGCAATGCAAGATGAATTAAATCAATTTGAGAGAAATGAGGTGTGGACGCTTGTTCCTAGGCCAAATGACCATTTAGTAATTGGTACTAAATGGGTCTTTAGAAACAAGCAAGATGAAAATGGTATCGTGGTTAGAAACAAGGCTAGATTAGTGGCCAAAGGTTTCAACCAAGAAGAAGGTATCGATTACGAAGAAACCTTCGCACCTGTGGCTCGATTGGAAGCCATAAGGATGCTCCTTGCCTACGCTAGTTGCAATAATTTTAAGTTATTTCAAATGGATGTTAAAAGCGCTTTTCTAAATGGTTTCATTTCCGAAGAAGTTTATGTTGAACAACCTCCTGGATTTGAAAACAATGGCTACCCTAATCATGTGTTTAGATTAACTAAAGCTCTCTATGGTTTAAAATAAGCCCCAAGGGCTTGGTATGAGAGACTTAGCTCTTTTCTCATTGAAAATAATTTCATTAAAGGCAAGGTTGATACTACATTATTTATCAAGAATTTTGAAGATAATTTTCTCATTGTTCAGATTTATGTTGATGATATTATCTTTGGTTCTACAAATGAATCTCTTTGTGAATCCTTTTCGAAAACTATGAGTCATGAATTCGAAATGAGTCTAATGGGTGAGTTAACATTCTTCTTAGGCCTACAAATCAAACAACTAAGCAATGGCATCTTTATTAGTCAAACCAAATATGCTGTGAGTTTGCTAAAGAAGTTCAAAATGAATAATTCAAAAGCCATTGACACTCCTATGAGCACCTCCACTAAGTTAGAAATTGATGAGAATGGAGAAAGCTTCGATCAAAAAACCTATAGGGGTATGATAGGAAGTTTACTTTACCTCACTGCCACCAGACCAGACATTATGTTCAGTGTAGGACTTTGTGCTAGATTTCAATCAGACCCTAAGATATCTCATCTCAAAGCTGTCAAAAGAATACTCAGATATCTTAATGGAACTACCAATCTAGGATTATGGTACCCAAAATCAGAAAATTTTGAATTAACAGCTTATGCTGATGCGGACTTCGCTGGCTGTAAACTAGACAGAAAAAGCACATCAGGATCATGTCAATTTTTAGGACATGCCCTTGTATCCTGGTCATCTAAGAAACAAAACTCGGTTGCCCTATCAACAACCGAAGCTGAATACATTGCAGCAAGTGCATGTTGTGCACAAGTTGTATGGATGAAAAACACTTTAGAAGATTACAAAGTGAATCTTAAAGATATTCCCATTAAATGTGATAACACGAGTGCAATATGCTTAACTAAAAATCCTATACAACACTCAAGAACAAAACACATTGATATTAGACATCACTTTATACGTGATCATGTCACTAATCATGACGTGACCATAGAGTTTATTGATACCAAACATCAACTGGCTGATATCTTCACAAAACCCCTATGTGAAGAACAATTTGATTACATAAGAAGAGAATTAGGAATGTTGATGTGTCCGAATACTTAAACTAGTTAAAATTATCTTTCGGATGTTATTACTATTACATGCCTTGACAACGCTTGATCAAATAACATGTTGCAAAATATGTGACAAATATTTTTAACCAAATGCATGTAAGAAGTTCATTTTTTGGGTTGTATGCTAAAAATGGGATGTTCCCGTACACTCTTATGAAAACTCTTTGGAAAATGACTTTCCTTCGTCAAGCAAAATATATGTGTCATGACTTCCTTTATATGCTTGATAATGCTATCATGCTTTTTGTTGATGACAAAGGGGGAGAAAAATATGAATTGATAAACACTATGTCATAGCTGAACTGCCATAATCATATCTATGTCATAGTTGCAAATACTTGAGTGATGCTATAAACAATGTTATGCCATCCTTGCATCACCAAGAGATATGTGAACATGTACTATAGTTTGCATCATGTCTTGATTTGATATTGTAAAGAAAATGCAAACTTACTAGAAAATCTCAAATGTGAGCATCATGTAAAAAGTCCTTCGTTGCTTTATATGATTACATGATGAATGGTTACAAACACAATCATACAAACTTGATGATGTATGTCATGCCTTGACATAATTCTTGAAGAGATACATCATGATAGGCATCATGATGGGAGCATTGATAAGTTTAACTGATCTAACTTATCAATACGTCACTTGAATTCTTAGGTCTTGAATTCAAGGTTGACTTATCTCAACTATGGCATATAGATAGGGGGAGTTAAGGACAACTCCTTTATCAATTGATTGTCATCATCAAAAAGGGGGAGATTGTTGAATCTCGGATTTTGATGATGAAGTCAATTGTCATTTGTTATCTAATCTATGTGTTGAGATAAGTGTGCAGGATTAACTACGATGAGAGTAAGACAAGCAGCAGGAGTTGCGCCGGAGTCAAGATCATGATCACGTTGGGAGTTCGAGAGTTCGACGGAAGTTCGGACGGTCGTCGGAGGTTCAGAGAGAACAGATCCGAGAAGTCCAGAAGCTTGCCAAGCGAAGCTCGTCGGAACTCGCCAAGTGGATCGTCGCAAAGTCCAGGAGTATGCCGGATGTCCGCAGAAGGATCACCGAAGGTTATCGGTTGATCGACGGAAGTTGGCCGGAAACTCGCCGGAAGAAGCGATTGACGCATCGGAGCAAAGCTGCAGAAGTTGTCTTAGAGATATTCGTAGTTAGCACGATGATTAAGCATGAAAATGGGAGGTGATCCCATTAGCTTAATCTTGGGGCAATTGGGCCCCTGAAAAGATTCAAAGTGGGTCGAATGGAGTGAACCATTCGGACCCTGATTGCACCAGGAGGTGCAACCGCCCCAGCCAGGAGGTGCAACCGCCTGGGCTGTGGGGTTGAGAGGTGCAACCGCCCCAGCCAGGAGGTGCAACCGCCAGGGTTGCAAGGCTGGGAGGTGCAACCGCCCCAGCCAGGAGGTTAAACCGCCAGGGTTGCAAGGTTGGGAGGTGCAACCGCTCCAGCCAAGAGGTTGCACCGCCAGAGCTCAAGTTCCGAGCTCTGCCAGGCGATGCAACCACCGAGCTCAGTCTTCGAGCTCTGGCAGAGTGGTGCATCAGCCTGAGCTCAGTCTCGAGCTTTGCCAGGTGATGCATTCACCAAGCTCAGTCTTCGAGCTCTGGCAGAATGGTGCATCAGCTTGAGCTCAGTTTGGAGCTCTGCCAAGTGATGCAACCACCAAGCTCAGATTTCGAGCTCTGCCAGGTGATGCAACCACCAAGCTCAGTCTTCGAGCTCTGCCAGGTGATGCAACCATCGAGCTCAGTCTTCGAGCTCTGGCAGAGAGAAGCAATCGGCAGAGCTCAGTCTTCGAGCTCTGCCAGGCGGTGCCACCTCTCCAGTCGAGAGGTGCAACCGCCTGATCCCAGAATTCTGGGATTTGATCGATTTGATCGTTTTGAGCTCGAATTTTGAATTGGGTTGGGGCCTATAAATACCCCACCCATTCAGCACTGAAAAGATAACAGACCTATACCAAAATCGTGATCTTTTCTGTGATTCTAAAGAGCTCAAAAGTGTTGTAAAGCCTTTAAGTCTCCTCCTTCTGTTCTTCAAGTTTTCAATTGTAAAGTGAGGAGAGAAAGGTCTGTAAAGGTTGTCTCCTAAGCCTGTCAAAAGGAGAGAAATTGTAAGAGGGAAGTTTGGCCTTCGCCCATTGAAGGAAGGCACCTAGTTGACGTCGGCAACCTCATCGGTGGAGGAAGCCAAAAGTGGAGTAGGTCAAGGCTGACCGAACCACTCTAAATCTCTGGTTTGCGTTTAATTTCGAGTACTTTATCATTACTGCAAACCTCCCTCATCACTACTGCTCTCTGCGCTTTCACGAACAAGTTCTAAGAGCTGTTCTTCCAAATCTGCATTCAGACGTAACTTCATATTTTCATACATTACAGCTTACGTTTACGTTTGATTCTGCAGAACTGTTTTCCGCGCTTTTACGAACGAGCTTCCTTGCAGTTTACGCTTACATTTTAATCCTATTAATAACTGCAATCTGTCCTCTACGATTTTAAGAACGAGTTTCAACATTTAGACGTAAAACTGCATTCAGACGTAAATCGGCTTTCCTCGCTCAATCATCAGATTTCAGTTCACGTTTACGTCTTGATTTCAACTGCATACTGCCTTCTGTGAGTATACAAACGAGTTTCAAAGTTTAGACGTAAATCTGCGTCTAGACGTAAAACTGCGTTTAGACGTAAATCTGCGTTTAGACGTAAAACTGCGTTTGGACGTAAATCTACGTTTAGACGTAAAACTGCGTTTAGACGTAAAACTGCGTTTAGACATAAAACTGCGTTTAGACGTAAATCTACGTTTAGACGTAAATCTGCATTTAGACGTAAATCTGAGTTTAAACGCAAAACTGCGCTTAGACGCAAAACTGCGCTTAGACGCAAACTGCACTTAGATACAAACTGAGAATTTGCTTTTGCATCACAATAGTTTTTGAACGAACGCAGCTTTTGGTTTTTAAATTATTATAAGATTTCCGCTGCACTAATTCACCCCCCCCCCTCTTAGTGCTCTCGATCCTAACAAAAACATGCATCAATTTTTTTTTAAAGCCACTGTTATTATCATGAAAATCGATAATCCATAAATATCAAGAATTATCATACATAATTTCAAAAATATATACTCATTAATCATAACTTCAAATTAAACATGATTTCATATACTCAAAATCGAGAAATAACAATGGAAATCAACATGATACACATTATTACTTCTCAACCACATATAACATGATTTCATAAGGTATTTTTAATCAAAATCATTTTGTTTATCATAAACATGCAATTTTCATGATTATTTTCAAAATTACTAGAATGATAAGCATGATTCCTAATTGTTTGTATTTTCATTATAAAATTATTAAACATGCAATTTTCAAGAAAATTAAATAAAAAAGTAAAATGCTTTATGAAAAGCATCATGTAATTTCAAAGTAAATTAAAGGCATTTTGATTACCTCAGCGTCAAAAGGCGTAAAGGCGTAGTTTGCCACCTTGTCTTTGTTGATTTTCTCCTTGTCTTCGGAGGAGCTCGATTCATCCCAATTTTTGTTCTTCTTCTTGCGTTCAAAGCAAGTAGTTCCGTTCTTTTTACTTTTTAATTTTTGTTTCATTTGTAGTTTAAGTTCACCATCACTTGAGCTTATGCTCGAGTGGTCTTCAAATGTTCTATGTCCCAAATCCTTCCTGTTCTTTGGAAGGTGGTTCTCAAGTTCTTCATATGCATTGCACGTCATTTCATATGTGATCAATGAACCAATTAGTTCTTGAAGTGGAAAAATATTTAAATCTTTTGTTTCTTGTAAAGCCGTTACTTTTGAATCCCACTTCTTAGAAAGAGAACGCAAAATCTTGTTCACAAGTTCATAATTCAAAAAACATTCGCCAAGAGCTCTTAAACCATTGACGACATCCGTAAAACGGGTGTACATGTCACCAATGGTTTCGCTTTGCTTCATTTGAAAAAGCTCGAAATCATGCAGTAAAATATTAACTTTCGAGTCTTTGACTCTACTAGTTTCCTTGTGCGTGATTTCAAGAGTGCGCCAAATATCAAAAGCTGTTTCGCACAAAGAAACCCGATTGAACTCATTTTTGTCCAAAGCGCAAAATAAGGCATTCATAGCCTTTGCGTTTAAAGAAAAATACTTCTTCTCCAAATCCGACCATTCGTTCATCGGTTTAGAGGGAAGTTGAAAGCCGTTTTCAACGATATTCCATAAATCCAAATTCATGGAAATCAAGACAACTCTCATTCGAGTTTTCCAATAAGTGTAGTCCAATCCGTTAAACAACGGTGGACGAAAAATCGAAAAGCCCTCTTGAAAGCTATAAAGAGCCATTTCTCTCAGGTGTAAATCCGAAATGAGAAAACCCGAGCTCTGATAGCAACTGTTAGGATCGAGAGCACTAAGAGGGGGGGGGGGGTGAATTAGTGCAGCGGAAATCTTTCTGCGATTAAAATTGAAAGCTGCGTTCGAACGATAAAAACAATTTCTGTGTAAAATACGATTCTAAGCAAGATGATATTAAAGTTAATCTATGCAGGCAGTTTGCAGCAATGATGAAAACCAAAATATAGGCGTAAACTGAAATCCGACGTTTGTACGAAGAAACTGATTTACGTTTAAACGCTGATTCGGAAAGCAAAAGGCTTGAAACCCGATCGTAAAAGCACAGAAGGCAGTAAGCTTCAGAGGAGGTTTGCAGTAAAGATAATATGCTCAAAGTAAATGCAAACCAAGATTTAGAGTGGTTCGGTCAATCTTGACCTACTCCACTTTTGGCTTCCTCCACCGACGAGGTCACTGACGTCAACTAGAGGCCTTCCTTCAATAGGCGAAGGCCAACCACCATTTTACAGTTTCACTCCTTTTGACGGGCTTAGGAGACAACCCTTACAAAAAATTTCTCTCCTCTCTTTACAACTCAGAACTTGGAAGAAAGAGGGAGAAGAACTTTTGGCCTTTACAACAATTTTGAGCTCTAAGAATCACAGAAAAAGATCAATATTTCGGTGTATGTCTGTGAGCTTTCTGTGCTGAATGGGTGGGGTATTTATAGGCCCCAACCCAGTTCAAATTTGAAGCTCAAAACTGTCAATTCCCGGAATTCCGGGATCAGGCGGTTGCACCTCCTGACTAGAGCGGTTGCACCGCTTGGCAGAGCTCGAAGACTGAGCCTCTGGGCAGTGCCACCTTTGTCAGGGGCGGTTGCACCTCTCTACCAGAGCTCGAAGACTGAGCTCAGGCGGTTGCACCTCCTGACTAGGGCGGTTGCACCGCTTGCTAGAGCTCGAAGACCGAGCTCAGGCGGTGCTACCTCCTGTTAGGAGAGGTTGCACCGCCCAGTCTCGCTCGGAGACTGAGCCCAGGTGGTTGCACCTCCTGCCTGGGGCGGCTGTACCGCCCAGTCTCCCTGGGAGACTTAGCCCAGGCGGTGCTACCTCCTGGCTTGGGCGGTTGCACCTCCCACAACAACCAGGGTCCGAATGGGTTGATCTGTTCGGCCCAATTTGGGTTTTTTAGGGGCCCAATTGCCCCAAGATTAAGCTAATGGGATCACCAACCATTTTCAACTTAATCATTAGTGCTAACTACGATAAATCCTAAGACAATTTCTGCAGCTTGCTCCGGTTCGTCAATCGCTTCTTCCGGCGAGTTTCCGGCGAACTTCCGTCGATCATCCAATGAACCCTCGGTGATGCTCTTGCGGAATTCCGGCAAACTCCTGGACTTGCGATGATACACTTGGCAAGATCCGACGAGCTTCTTTGGCAAGCTTTTGGACTTCTCGGATTTGTTCCCACATGTCTAACAAGTCTTGGATATATGGGTTCGTTAATTTGCAAAATAGGAAGTAGATCTAAGTTTGCAAACCATTGGATTATCTCTAAGTCTCTTAGTTCATTTAAATCTAGATATTTTCCCTTATTGACACTCCTAAGCTCGAAAGAGGAAAATTTTTCAGCATGGTATTTTGAATCGAAAAGGGTGAGATCAAAATCTTCTACTAATCTCCTCTTTCCTTTGTCCCTTGAGGATCTTCTAGATCCCATAACTACTGCTGTTTAGAAGAATAGTGATGAGCAAGAGTAAATGAAAATAAATTGTTGATGTTTTGCTCCGAAATGAGGGGTATTTGGGATGCTATGAGGGGAGAAATGGGGATGGAGGAGGCTTGGAAGAGTAGAGAGGGGAAGGGAGTGAGTTGGGGTCGATTTCACTACCGGCCCTAGCTTGGGTTAAAAAGGGCAGAGTTGCGGGCGGTTGCACCTCTGGCTGGAGCGGTGCAACCGCTTGCAACACATGACAGTTGGAGGTGCTACCTCCAACTGGGGCGGTGCCACCGCCTGCAGGCGGTGAGCACTTGTTCTGATTGCAGTGTAATCTGATTTGAGAGTTTTTGTCTTGAGAAGAATTTTCATTCAGAGCAATCAACTTTACTTACGTAATTACGTAAGAGTTTTCATTTGAAGGCAAGAACTTTTGCATGATCAAGATAGATTTTTTAACGTGCATACTCTCAATGTCGTACACATGTTTGTGATAGTTTGTTCAAGTTGGTAAGCCTTGCAAGTTTATGACAGACTTAGTCAGTTCATGATACAAAGTTGGATTCGAAAGTTATGAACGGATGAAGTTGATGGGTTCGAAAATCCAGAGGATATGTGAATTGAGAATCATACGTTTCTAATTCTGAAAAGTCAAATAGGATTGTATCTAAATCGCATTTATGATCTTTAAATTTATAATCTCCATCTGTTATTTAGGCTAGAGAGCATTGCAAGTTCCTTTTTGGATCTTGGGTCATGAATATCGAGAATCCAAGGAGCAGAATATTATTTCTTGCTCCAGCTTATTATTATTATTTTTTTATGTTTTTACAGAAAAAGATGATTTTTTAGGTACCCATTTGCTTTTGGGTGCCTCACAAATAGATCTATATTGTCTATCATGTTGCATAGAATTTATCATGGTTCCTTTAGGAACCCAAATCAGTTTGTTTGGACTAATTTTCTTGAATGGACAATAATGCGTCTTGTGTTCAAATTTGCAACAAAAGTTGCATTTGTTTTGGTGTTGAACATGTAAGATGGGGCCTTTCATGAAGGTGGTTGGATTTTGGTGAGGACTTCTCACAAATCCAATTCCACTTCTTTTGGGAATGTGACCCTTGTTTGCAAGGATCATGTTCAATGACTAGCTACCAACCTCGAATTTCTTCAAGGTATCCTTAAATAGCAAGTTTTCCTTTTGGAGAGTTTCTAGATCATGGCATTTGATGTATGAACTTAAACTATCATGATATTTAGTTTTTAACTTATCAAAATTACAAGTAAGACTATCATGCTCCTTTTTTAGCAATTTATATTTTCTATTAATAATCTTGCATTCATCAAATAAGTCATGGAAGGCATTTAATAATTCATCAAATGATAAATCTGCACCTATTAAATTTGTTACCTCATCTCCGATGGCCATTAAGGCATAATGAGCAACTTGCTCGGTGTTGGACTCCTATTCTTCGGATGCGCTCGAATCATCCCATGTTGCTTTGAGCGCCTTCTTCTTTGATGTTCTCTTTTTGACTTGGGAACAATCACTCTTGTAGTGTCCCGGCTTTTTGCACTCATAGCAAATGACTTGGTCCTTTTTGGGTTCAAGTTTGTTTTTTGTGTCATTCTTAAACTTGTATCTTTTAATGAATTTTTTAAATTTTCTTGTTAGAAGTGCTAAGTCATCGTCACAGTCATCATCACTTGAGTTTTCTCTCAAGTGGTCTTCTGAAGTTCTAAGTGTCATATCATTCCTGTTCTTTGGAAGGATGTCTTCTTGCTCTTCATGAGCTTTGCAAGTCATCTCGTAGGTCATTAATGATCCAATTAGTTCTTCAAGAGGGAAGTTGTTTAGATCTTTCGCCTCTTGAATAGCAGTGACTTTAGGATCCCAACTCTTAGGAAGGGATCTTAGAATCTTATTTACGAGCTCAAAATCCGAAAAACTTTTTCTGAGTCCTTTTAGACCGTTGACGACATCCGTGAAATGGGTAAACATGTCGCCAATAGTCTCACTCGGTTTCATCCGGAAAAGTTCAAAAGAGTGCAATAAAAGATTGATTTTTGACTCTTTCACTCTACTTGTGCCTTCATGAGTCACTTCGAGTGTGTGCCAAATATCAAATGCGGTTTCACAAATCGAAACACGATTAAACTCATTTTTATCAAGTGCACAAAATAAGGCATTCATAGCCTTTGCATTAAGAACGAAAGCCTTCTTCTCCAAGTCATTCCAATCGATCATTGGAAGAGAAGACTTCGAAAAACCATTTTCGACAAGATTCCAAAGTTCAACATCCATAGAAATAAGAAAGATCCTCATTCGGGTCTTCCAATAGGTGTAGTCCATCCTATTGAACATGGGTGGACGTGTGATAGAATGGCCCTCTTGGTTTTCGACGTAAGCCATCTCTCTTGGGTTTTAATCCGTTTGAGAGTTAACCCCGCTCTGATACCAATTGTTAGGATCAAGAGCACTAAGAGGGGGGGGCGGTGAATTAGTGTAGCGGAAAACTTTTTACGATTAAAACGAAACTTCGTTCGAATGATACAAACGATTTCTGTGTGAAAGCTGATTCTAAGCAAGATGATGTTAAAATCAATTTATGAAGGCAGTTTGCAGCTATGATAAAAACTAGAATATAGGCGCAAATTGAAATACGACATTCGTACGAAGAAACTAATTTATGTCTAAATGCTGATTCGTAAATCACTTGATTAGGCAAGATGCAGTTTAAGCAAGAGTATAAAGGCAGTTTGCAGTTATGGTAGAGCTCAAAACGTAAACGCAATCTGAAATATGATGTTCGTACGAAAAAATAGATTTACGTCTAAACGCTAATTCGGAAAGTGAAAGGCTTGAAACCCGATCGTATATGCGCAGAAAGCAGTAAGCTTCAGGGGAGGTTTGCAGTAAAGATAATATGCTCGAAGTAAATGCAAACCGAGATTTAGAGTGGTTCGGTCAATCTTGACCTACTCCACTTTTGGCTTCCTCCACCGACGAGGTCACCGACATCAACTAGAGGCCTTCCTTCAATAGGCGAAGGCCAACCACCCTTTTACAGTTTCACTCCTTTTGACGGGCTTAGGAGACAACCCTTACAGAATTTTCTCTCCTCTCTTTACAACTCAGAACTTGGAAGAACAGAGGGAGAAGAACTTTTGGACTTTACAATAATTTTGAGCTCTAAGAATCATAGAAAAAGATCAAGATTTCGGTGTAAGTTAATGCTCTTTCAGTGCTGAATGGGTAGGGTATTTATTGGCCCAACCCAATTCAAATTTGGAGCTCAAAACTGTCAATTCCCGGAATTCCGGGATCAGGCGGTTGCACCTTCTGATTGGGGCGGTTGCGCCGCCTGGCAAAGCTCGAAGACTGAGCCTCTGGGCGGTGCTACCTCTTGTCAGGGGTTGCACCTCCTAACAGAGCTCGAAGATCGAGCTCAGGCGGTTGCACCTCCTGACTGAGGCGGTTGCACCGCTTGGCAGAGCTCGAAGACCGAGCTCAGGCGGTGCCACCTCTTGTCAGGGGAGGTTGCACCGCCCAGTCTCGCTCGGAGACTGAGCCCAGGCGGTGCCATCTCCTGGCTGGGGTGGTTGCACCGCCCAGTCTCCCTGGGAGACTTAGCCCAGGCGGTGCCACCTCCTATCTTGGGCGGTTGCACCTCCCACAGCAATCAGGGTCCGAATGGGTTGATCCATTCGGCCCAATTTGGGTTTGTTTAGGGGCCCAATTACCGCAAGATTAAGTTAATGGGATCACCTCCCATTTTCAACTTAATCAATGTGTTAATTACGATAATTCCTAAGACAATTTCTGCAGCTTGCTCCGGTGCGTCAATCGCTTCTTCCGGCGAGTTTCTGGCGAACTTCCGTCGATCATCCGATGAACCCTCAGTGATGCTCCTGCGAACTTCTGGCAAACTCCTGGACTTGCGACGATCCACTTGGCGAGTTTCGACGAGCTTCTTTGGCAAGCTTATGGACTTCTCGGATTTGTTCCTGCAGAACCTCCGACGACTGTCCGTACTTCCGTCGAACTCTCGAACTCCCAACGTGATCATTGTCTTGACTCCGGCGCAACTCCTGCTGCATGTCTTACTTTCATCGTAGTTAATCCTGCACACTTATCTCAACACATAGATTAGACAACAAATGATAATTGACTTCATCATCAAAATCCGAGATTCAACAATCTCCCCCTTTTTTATGATGACAATCAATTGATAATGGAGTTAACCTTAACTCCCCCTGTCTATATGTCATACTTAAGATAAGTCATTCTTGAATTCAAAACCTTAAGAATTCAAGAGACATTGATAAGTTAAAATCATTTGAACTTATCAATACTCCCATCATGATTCCTATCATGATGTATCTCTCTGAAGATGATGTCAAGGCTTGACATTCATTTTCAAATTTTTCATTTCAAGTTTGAATGATGGTAATAGTAGCAATTCATCATATTGTAAGATATCAACATGTAAAACTGCGAAGTAAGATTTTGATATCATTACATGATGTACACATTTCAAATATTTTAGCAAGTATTGCATTTCTTCACATGGTAAGATATCAACTCAAGGCATAATGCAAATTAATGCATGGCATATGTTCATATATCTCTTGGTGATGCAAGCATGGCATAATTATAGCATCAGTGTTTATAGCATCAATTCATATATTTCTCCCCCTTTGTCATCAACAAAAAGCATGGTAGATATGATACCAGGAGAACAATATGAGCAAGTTATCAAGCATATAAAGGAAGGCACGATACGTAGATTGCTTTGAATACTTCTTCCTTCCTTTTTTTTTTTGTTATAATCCTTTGTGCATGAAGGAGGAAAGTCATTTGTGATTCCAGCTATTTGTGAGTTTACTTTGAGTCAAGATATGTGTTTGAAACAGCTTTTTGCAAGTAAAAATACTATCATTCATATTTCAAGATGGAATTCATAAGCAGGAATCATTTCATCAAATCCATTTAAAAAGAATATTTTTCATAAGAGTGTATGAGAAAATTTGATTTTTAGTATTCCAACTGTTAAGCGAATCCGAAAATGAGATGAATTCTTTCATGTATTCGGACAAGACTATGCTACAGATTTTCAAATACAATCATGAAGACAAAACACATGTTATGTAATGGCAATCAAGTGATTTGATCATTCAATAAAGTCTGAAAAATAATTTTAACTAGTTTATCTATTCGGACACATCAACATTTCTAATTCACTTCTTATGAAATCAAATTGTTCTTCACTTAGAGGTTTTGTAAAAATGTCAGCTAGTTGATGTTTAGTATCAATGGTAATGACTTATCAACTGCATTGGTATATCGCTTTTTCAAACTATATTTATCATGGAAATCAAGGCACAAGGTTTTCAAAACATTTAGTTTCAATGTAAAATCCGAGATAAACAACGATAGATGTTTACAACTCTGCATATGCTCAAAATATATCAGGTAACCATATCAAGGATCAAGGCAAAAGCTCATCATGGTGAGTAACATAAGGAGTTTACAATAACAACAGATGATTGTGTTCATACAAGCTCATTCATGAGGTGGAAAATTAAAGTGTCTAAACAAAGAGTCAAATTGTCGATGAATTTGTTGCAGCTCAGATAGGATTTGATCTTGTCGATGTTCAAGCCGCTCTTGTCTTTGTTCGAATCGGTCCATCCAAATCCCAATATCTTCGACAGATGATGTATGAGTTTGCTCAAATGGATGTGTTTCCTCAAAGGGACAGATCGGAGGAGATTGGGTACCCCTAAAGACCGGTGTTTCCGGTTTTGGTTCTGGTTATGGGGGATCGGTTCTTCTTGGCATTCTAACCCAGTTACTATTTCTATAAAAACATCTTAATCGGTGAAGTAGATTTTTTTTTATTATGGTAAATCTATCTACTTTTATTACTTCTTCTTCCGGTGGTATTAGAATATCGTAGGCTTTCATTATTCTAGTGATTATACCACCATATGGGAGCATCATGTCTTTCTTAGATAGTTCTAACATATTTTGTTGGATAAGATAACCAAGACAGATGTCATGTCCTTTCATGATTAAATGCATAGTTCCTAATTCTAATTGGCTTACTTCATCATGGTGGTATTGTTTAGGGAGAATGATGCTAGTTAGGATATGATGAAGTACCTTAGTATTTAGAGGCAGTAGATGTTCACAACTTTTAGGAACAAATGCTAAGTTGGGATTGGCAAAAATTGTTCCTAAGGCTTCAACATATGTTGTTCCAACAGTTTCATCATCCCATGATCCTCTAAAGTAAAGTCCTCTACTTTTCATGGGAATGCCTATCATGTCGCAAATGAATTTATCCGTAATTGAGATGTGTTGTCCTAAAAGATAGTAGACATTCTTTCTTCTTCATCTATTTGTATGTTGTTGTAAAATAGTCTAACAAGTCTTGGATATATGGGTTCGTTAATTTGCAAAATAGGAAGTAGATCTAAGTTTGCAAACCATTGGATTATCTCTAAGTCTCTTAGTTCATTTAAATCTAGATATTTTCCCTTATTGACACTCCTAAGCTCGAAAGAGGAAAATTTTTCAGCATGGTATTTTGAATCGAAAAGGGTGAGATCAAAATCTTCTACTAATCTCCTCTTTCCTTTGTCCCTTGAGGATCTTCTAGATCCCATAACTACTGCTGTTTAGAAGAATAGTGATGAGCAAGAGTAAATGAAAATAAATTGTTGATGTTTTGCTCCGAAATGAGGGGTATTTGGGATGCTATGAGGGGAGAAATGGGGATGGAGGAGGCTTGGAAGAGTAGAGAGGGGAAGGGAGTGAGTTGGGGTCGATTTCACTACCGGCCCTAGCTTGGGTTAAAAAGGGCAGAGTTGCGGGCGGTTGCACCTCTGGCTGGAGCGGTGCAACCGCTTGCAACACATGACAGTTGGAGGTGCTACCTCCAACTGGGGCGGTGCCACCGCCTGCAGGCGGTGAGCACTTGTTCTGATTGCAGTGTAATCTGATTTGAGAGTTTTTGTCTTGAGAAGAATTTTCATTCAGAGCAATCAATTTTACTTACGTAATTACGTAAGAGTTTTCATTTGAAGGCAAGAACTTTTGCACGATCAAGATAGATTTTTTAACGTGCATACTCTCAATGTCGTACACATGTTTGTGATAGTTTGTTCAAGTTGGTAAGCCTTGCAAGTTTATGACAGACTTAGTCAGTTCATGATACAAAGTTGGATTCGAAAGTTATGAACGGATGAAGTTGATGGGTTCGAAAATCCAGAGGATATGTGAATTGAGAATCATACGTTTCTAATTCTGAAAAGTCAAATAGGATTGTATCTAAATCGCATTTATGATCTTTAAATTTATAATCTCCATCTGTTATTTAGGCTAGAGAGCATTGCGAGTTCCTTTTTGGATCTTGGGTCATGAATATCGAGAATCCAAGGAGCAGAATATTATTTCTTGCTCCAGCTTATTATTATTATTTTTTTATGTTTTTACAGAAAAGGATGATTTTTTAGGTACCCATTTGCTTTTGGGTGCCTCACAAATAGATCTACATTGTCTATCATGTTGCATAGAATTTATCATGGTTCCTTTAGGAACCCAAATCAGTTTGTTTGGACTAATTTTCTTGAATGGACAATAATGCGTCTTGTGTTCAAATTTGCAACAAAAGTTGCATTTGTTTTGGTGTTGAACATGTAAGATGGGGCCTTTCATGAAGGTGGTTGGATTTTGGTGAGGACTTCTCACAAATCCAATTCCACTTCTTTTGGGAATGTGACCCTTGTTTGCAAGGATCATGTTCAATGACTAGCTACCAACCTCGAATTTCTTCAAGGTATCCTTAAATAGCAAGTTTTCCTTTTGGAGAGTTTCTAGATCATGGCATTTGATGTATGAACTTAAACTATCATGATATTTAGTTTTTAACTTATCAAAATTACAAGTAAGACTATCATGCTCCTTTTTTAGCAATTTATATTTTCTATTAATAATCTTGCATTCATCAAATAAGTCATGGAAGGCATTTAATAATTCATCAAATGATAAATCTGCACCTATTAAATTTGTTACCTCATCTCCGATGGCCATTAAGGCGTAATGAGCAACTTGCTCGGTGTTGGACTCCTATTCTTCGGATGCGCTCGAATCATCCTATGTTGCTTTGAGCGCCTTCTTCTTTGATGTTCTCTTTTTGACTTGGGAACAATCACTCTTGTAGTGTCCCGGCTTTTTGCACTCATAGCAAATGACTTGGTCCTTTTTGGGTTCAAGTTTGTTTTTTGTGTCATTCTTAAACTTGTATCTTTTAATGAATTTTTTAAATTTTCTTGTTAGAAGTGCTAAGTCATCGTCACAGTCAGCATCACTTGAGTTTTCTCTCAAGTGGTCTTCTGAAGTTCTAAGTGTCATATCATTCCTGTTCTTTGGAAGGATGTCTTCTTGCTCTTCATGAGCTTTGCAAGTCATCTCGTAGGTCATTAATGATCCAATTAGTTCTTCAAGAGGGAAGTTGTTTAGATCTTTCGCCTCTTGAATAGCAGTGACTTTAGGATCCCAACTCTTAGGAAGGGATCTTAGAATCTTATTTACGAGCTCAAAATCCGAAAAACTTTTTCTGAGTCCTTTTAGACCGTTGACGACATCCGTGAAATGGGTAAACATGTCGCCAATAGTCTCACTCGGTTTCATCCGGAAAAGTTCAAAAGAGTGCAACAAAAGATTGATTTTTGACTCTTTCACTCTACTTGTGCCTTCATGAGTCACTTCGAGTGTGTGCCAAATATCAAATGCGGTTTCACAAATCGAAACACGATTAAACTCATTTTTATCAAGTGCACAAAATAAG